>NW_028296377.1:0-86680 GCF_964197995.2 Scardinius erythrophthalmus
GCAAACGAATCGGCATGAGCTCAGAAATAAGAGGAAAAAATAATTTTGTTGATTGGCCTTACGGTTCAAAAGTTATTAGCAAAATAAAAGTGAAAATTTGGACAGGTGGTGGCGCTAGAGGGAATGACTTAGAAACACAAAAATTGGTGTATTTAATGTTGGGACTGTCCTCTATCAGAATGTCAAACCAAAACAACTTTCCCGCAATCGGTTCTATGGGCTGCCATAGACTCCCAGTCGGAAAAATGAAGAATAATAATAAGAACGGGAACAGATACAATAGGTGCCTCCGCACCTTCGGTGCTTGGCCCCTAATAATAATAATAATAAATATAGCTGCAAGCAGCAATTACCGGGGCCAAGCAGAATAAGACGACAAGACATGCCAACATGTCTGAAAGTGTCAGACCAACTGCAACAATGAGCAATTATAGACTTTAAAGAGGATTTTATGCAAAATGCCTGAAAAATCATAGAAACAATAATTAAAAATATGATTTTATGGATTATCACTTTCGACCAATAGGTGGCGCAGTTACAAAACTGATGTGATGTGGTCAGAGTGAAGTGACAATGACACATACAAAGTTTGGTGTCAATATGTCAAGGCATTGCAGAGATAAAGCCTGAATAGTGCTATTAGCATCATGCCTCAACTTTGCTGCTGCGCTATACGAAAACGGTTTCGTCTATCGACACGAAATCCATAACTTTTAGTCGGCACGGTCTGGAGATGATACGATTCGATTTTGGTGAAAATCGGACAAACGGTCTAGGAGGAGTTCGAAAAAGTAGGTTTTGACTGAACATCAAGATGGCGGACAGGAAGTTCGGCCAAATAAGGAAAACTTGGTATCTATGTTCTCGGCTTGACCCAAGGAATCTATTAAGACCAGTGGCATTTCAATAGACAGATTTATTCAAAAGTTATTAGCCTTTTTGGAAATTTTGTTATAACTTTTGACCACTAGGTGGCGCTGTCTTGAAATATTTTGGTTGCCTTCAGGGGATGGTGCTGATGACACAATCTGAGTTTCGTAATATTACACCAATGCATTTGTTTAGTATAGCATTTTATTTCACAAAACTGTATTGAAGTCAATGGGAATTTCATATTTTGTTCAATTATAGCGCCACCAAGAGGCTCAGTCCCACAATTTTTTTTACGCGTCCTCAGAGTGAGCCCATACATATGTGTGTCAATTTTGGTGAAAATATCTCAATTCGCTTCGGAGTTATAGACATTTATATGAAAAAACACGAAAAAAATGACTGACACATGACTTTGATTGGAAATTAGTACCCCTAAACATCAATATTTTCGCATTTGGGCATTGGCGTATAGCTATCGACCTATGTTTCCAAACTTCTGACGGTGGTTTCGTCTCGATCGGACTAGCGGTTTCAAAGATATAGCCAAATGTTTTTTAAGCGCTAAATCACAACGCTACACAAACCGTAAGGCGAAACCTAGCATGTTTGGTATCGTAGGACTCGGCAACGATTCAGGAGTCTAAAAAGATGAGTTTCGTGAAAATAAGTCGACCACACCCAAAGTTATAAGCATTTGAAAAAAAAAATTCACCACTAGGTGGCGCTGTTTCGAAACTTCTCAGGCTCATTCAGGGCATTGTGCTGATGACCCATACCACATTTCGTAACAATCCGTTCATGCGTTCATAAAATACAGAATTTTAGCACAAAATTCAAAATGGCCGACAGCCAAAATGACCGATATGGTCAAATTGGATATCAGTCGACTCGGCATGTTGCCCTGAATCTAACGAGACCAATTGTATGATTTTTGGACAAACTGTTCAGAAGTTATAAGCAAAAATAGGCATTTTTCATATCTCCGGACCAGTAGGTGGCGCTGCGCCGAAACACAGCATGTAGCCTCAGGTCATGCTTGTGAGTACAAGTACCAAGTTTGGTCTGAATACGATAAACCGTTGCGGAGATACGGCCTTACGACTGTTTTTGCTAGCGCTACGTAAAATGTATTTGTGCGTTTATTGAAAACGGTTTGACGAATCCATTTGAATTCCATAACTTTTTGTCAGCACTACCTGAAGATGATCTGGTTCAATTTTCGTGCAAATCGGACAAACCGTCTAGGACGAGTTCGAAAAAGTAGCTTTTTTTGAAAATTCAAGATGGCGGCCATATTTTTATGACGGCAAATGACGTCATAGGGTGCAATCGAATCGCCATGAGCTCAGGAATCAGAGGAAAAAAGAATTTCGCTGATTGGCCTTACGGTTCAAAAGTTATTAGCAAAATAAAAGTGAAACTTTGGACAGGTGGTGGCGCTAGAGGGAATGACTTAGAAACACCAAAATTGGTGTATTTAATGTTGAGACGGTCCTCTATCAGAATGTCAAACCAAAACAACTTTCCCGCAATCGGTTCTATGGGCTGCCATAGACTCCCATGGCGGAAGAATAATAATAATAATAATAAATATAGCTGCAAGCAGCCATTACCGGGGCCAAGCAGAATAAGACGACAAGACATGCCGACATGTCTGAAAGTGTCAGACCAACTGCAACAATGAGCAATTAAAGACATTTAAAGAGGATTTTAGGCAAAATGCCTGAAAAATCATAGAAACAATAATTAAAAATATGATTTGATGGATTATCACTTTCGACCAATAGGTGGCGCAGTTACAAAACTGATGTGATGTGGTCAGAGTGAAGTTACAATGACACATACAAAGTTTGGTGTCAATATGTCAAGGCATTGCAGAGATAAAGCCTTAATTAATGCTATTAGCATCATGCCTCAACTTTGCTGCTGCGCTATACGAAAACGGTTTCGTCTATCGACACGAAATCCATAACTTTTAGTCGGCACGGTCTGGAGATGATACGATTCGATTTTGGTGAAAATCGGACAAACGGTCTAGGAGGAGTTCGAAAAAGTAGGTTTTGAATGAAAATCAAGATGGCGGACAAGAAGTTTGACCAAATAAGGAAAATTTGGTATCTATGTTCTCGGCTTGACCCAAGGAATCTATTAAGACCAGTGACATTTACATAGGCCGATGTATTCAAAAGTTATTAGCAGTTTTGGAAATGTTGTTATAACTTTTGACCACTAGGTGGCGCTGTCTCTAAATATTTTGGGTACCTTCAGGGGATGGTGCTGATGGCACATTCTGAGTTTCGTAATATTACACCAATGCATTTGTTTAGTATAGCATTTTATTTCACAAAACTGCATTGAAGTCAATGGGAATTTCATGTTTTGTTCTATTATAGCGCCACCAAGAGGCTCAGTCCCACCATTTTTTTAATGTGTCCTCAGAGTGAGCCCATACATATATGTGTCGATTTTGGTGCAAAAATCTCAATTTGCTTCGGAGTTATAGACATTTATATGAAAAAACACGAAAAAAATGACTGACACATGACTTTGATTGGAAATTAGTACCCCTAAACATCAATATTTTCGCATTTGGGCATTGGCGTATAGCTATCGACCTATGTTTCCAAACTTCTGACGGTGGTTTCGTCTCGATCGGACTAGCGGTTTCAAAGATATAGCCAAATGTTTTTTAAGCGCTAAATCACAACGCTACACAAACCGTAAGGCGAAACCTAGCATGTTTGGTATCGTAGGACTCGGCAACGATTCAGGAGTCTAAAAAGATGAGTTTCGTGAAAATAAGTCGACCACACCCAAAGTTATAAGCATTTGAAAAAAAAAATTCACCACTAGGTGGCGCTGTTTCGAAACTTCTCAGGCTCATTCAGGGCATCGTGCTGATGACCCATACCACATTTCGTAACAATCCGTTCATGCGTTCATAAAATACAGAATTTTAGCACAAAATTCAAAATGGCCGACAGCCAAAATGACCGATATGGTCAAATTGGATATCAGTCGACTCGGCATGTTGCCCTGAATCTAACGAGACCAATTGTATGATTTTTGGACAAACTGTTCAGAAGTTATAAGCAAAAATAGCCATTTTTCATATCTCCGGACCAGTAGGTGGCGCTGCGCCGAAACGCAGCATGTAGCCTCAGGTCATGCTTGTGAGTACAAGTACCAAGTTTGGTCTGAATACGATAAACCGTTGCGGAGATACGGCCTTACGACTGTTTTTGCTAGCGCTACGTAAAATGTATTTGTGCGTTTATTGAAAACGGTTTGACGAATCCATTTGAATTCCATAACTTTTGGTCAGCACTACCTGAAGATGATCTGGTTCAATTTTCGTGCAAATCGGACAAACCGTCTAGGACGAGTTCGAAAAAGTAGCTTTTTTTGAAAATTCAAGATGGCGGCCATATTTTTATGACGGCAAATGACGTCATAGGGTGCAATCGAATCGCCATGAGCTCAGGAATCAGAGGAAAAAAGAATTTCGCTAATTGGCCTTACGGTTCAAAAGTTATTAGCAAAATAAAAGTGAAACTTTGGACAGGTGGTGGCGCTAGAGGGAATGACTTAGAAACACCAAAATTGGTGTATTTAATGTTGAGACGGTCCTCTATCAGAATGTCAAACCAAAACAACTTTCCCGCAATCGGTTCTATGGGCTGCCATAGACTCCCATGGCGGAAGAATAATAATAATAATAATAATAATAATAATAATAAGAAACGGAACAGATACAATAGGTGCCTCCGCACCTTCGGTGCTTGGCCCCTAATAATAATAAATATAGCTGCAAGCAGCAATTATCGGGGCCAAGCGCAAGCAGATGACAGGATATGCCAACATGGCTGAAGGTGTCAGACCAACTGCAACAATCAGCAATTAAAGACATTTAAAGAAGATTTTAGGCGAAATGCCTGAAAAATCATATAAACAGTAATTAAAAATATGATTTAATAGATTATCACTTTTGACCAATAGGTGGCGCAGTCACAAAACTGATGTGATGTGGTCAGAGTGAAGTGACAATAAGACATTCAAAGTTTGGTGTCAATATGTCAAGGCATTGCAGAGATAAAGCCTGAATAGTCCTTTTGGCATTATGCCTCAACTTTGCTGCTGCGGTATACGAAAACGGTTTCGTCAATCGACACGAAATCCATAACTTTTAGTCGGCACGGTCTGGAGATGATACGATTCGATTTTGGTGAAAATCGGACAAACGGTCTAGGAGGAGTTCGAAAAAGTAGGTTTTGAATGAAAATCAAGATGGCGGACAGGAAGTTCGGCCAAATAAGGTAAATTTGGTATCTATGTTCTCGGTTTGACCCAAGGAATCTATTAAGACCAGTTGTATTACAATAAGCCAATTTATTCAAAAGTTATTATCAGTTTTCTAAATTTTGTTATAACTTTTGACCAATAGGTGGCGCTGTCTCGAAATATTTTGAGTACTTTCAGGGGATGGTGCTGATGGCACATTCTGAGTTTCGTAATATTACACCAATGCATTTGTTTAGTATAGCATTTTATTTCACAAAACTGTATTGAAGTCAATGGGAATTGCATGTTTTGTTCTATTATAGCGCCACCAAGAGGCTGAGTCCCACCATTTTTTTTACGTGTCCTCAGAGTGAGCCCATACATATGTGTGTCGATTTTGGTGAAAATATCTCAATTCGCTTCGGAGTTATAGACATTTATATGAAAAAACACGTAAAAAATGACTGACACATGACTTTGATTGGAATTTACTACCCCTAAACATCAATATTTTCGCATTTGGGCATTGGCGTATAGCTATCGACCTATGTTTCCAAACTTCTGAAGGTGGTTTCGTCTCGATCGGACTAGCGGTTTCGAAGATATAGCCAAATGTTTTTTAAGCGCTAAATCACAACGCTACACAAACCATAAGGTGAAACCTAGCATGTTTGGTATCGTGGGACTCGGCAACGATTCAGGACTCTAATGAGATGAGTCTCGTGAAAATAAGTCGACCACACCCAAAGTTATAAGCATTTGGAAGCATTTGGGGAAAAAAAATCAACACTAGGTGGCACTGTTTCGAAACTTCTCAGGCTCCTTCAGGGCATCGTGATGATGATCCATTCCGAGTTTTGTAACGATACGTTCATGCATTCCTAAAATACAGCATTTTAGCACATAATTCAAAATGGCCGACAGCCAAAATGGCTGATCGGGGAAAATTGGATATCAGTCGACTCAGCATGATGCCCTGAATCTAACAAGACCACTTTTATGATTTTTGGACAAACCATTCAGAAGTTATAAGCAAAAACAGCCATTTTTCATATCTCCGGACCAGTAGGTGGCACTGCGCCGAAACGCAGCATGTAGGCTCAGGTCATGCTTGTGATGATATGTGCTTAGTTTGGTCTGAATACGATAAAGCGTTGCGGAGATACAGGCTTGTGTCTGTTTTCGCAAGCGCTACATAAAATTTGTTTGCGCGGTATTCGAGAACGGTTTGACGAATCAACACGAATTGCATAACTTTTTGTCGGCATGGTCTGAAGATGATCTGATTCAATTTTCGTGGAAATTGGAGCAACGGCCTAGGAGGAGTTCGAAAAAGTAGGTTTTTTGAAAAATTCAAAATGGCGGAAAAATTATAATGACGGAAAATGACGTCATATCGTGCAATCGAATCGTCATGAGCTCAGGAATCAGAGGAAAAAAGAATTTTGTTTCTAGCCCTTGTGGTTCAAAAGTTATTAGCATAAACATGACTGCAACTTTGGACAGGTGGTGGCGCTAGAGGGAATGACTTAGACACACCAAAATTGGTGTATTTAATGTTGGGACTGTCCTCTATCAGAATGTCAAACCATTACAACTTTCCCGCGATCGGTTCTATGGGCTGCCATAGACTCCCAGTCGGAAGAAGGAAGAATAATAATAATAAATATAGCTGCAAGCAGCAATTATCGGGGCCAAGCGCAAGCAGATGACAGGATATGCCAACTTGGCTGAAGGTGTCAGACCAACTGGAACAATGAGCAATTAAATACATTTAAAGAGGATTTTAGATGAAATGGCTGAAAAATCATATGAAAAGTAATTTAGAATATGATTTAATGGATTATCACTTTTGACCAATAGGTGGAGCAGTTACAAAACTGATGTGATGTGGTCAGTGTGAAGTGACAATGACACATAACTAGTTTGGTGTTAATATGTCAAGGCATTGCAGAGATAAAGCCTGAATAGTGCTTTTAGCATCATGCCTCAACTTTGCTGCTGCGCTATATGAAAACAGTTTCGTCAATCGACACGAAATACATAACTTTTAGTCGGCACGGTCTGGAGATGATACGATTCGATTTTGGTGAAATTCGGACAAACGGTCTAGGAGGAGTACGAAAAAGTATGATTTTAGGCGAAATGGCTGAAAAATCATATAAAAAGTAATTAAAAATATGATTTAATGGATTATCACTTTTGACCAGTAGGTGGCGCAGTCACAAAACTGATGTGATGTGGTCAGAGTGAAGTGACAATGAGACATGCAAAGTTTGGTGTCAAAAACAAAGTCCTGCCGTTTGGCCTGTTCTGGCTAAAGCGCGAGTACTGCGTCGAGCGTGGACCTCCGGTCTCTTATGCCTCAAGGTAGATCAAAAATGCATCTCAGCTCTGAAACCTTGGAAAGCGACCGACTGGTACAGGTCAGGTGTAAGCCTGGGGACTTCCTCGAGTGTGAAGGTAGTGTCCAAGGACGCCTCCACCTCGGGATGGGGAGCGCTGCTCGAGGGCAGACCGTTCTTTGGCCAGTGGTCAGAACGGGAAAAGCTTCTACACATAAACTGCCTGGAAATTATGGCAGTTGACAATGCGCTGAGGCGTTTTCTGTCCCAAAATAAAAGGATACCGCGTCTTGGTCCGATCGGACAACATGTCGGTGGTGGCCTATATAAATTCCCAAGGAGGTATCAGATCCCGAAGCCTTTACAGGCTGACGGAACGCCTCCTGATCTGGGCTCAGCATAATCTGCGCTTGCTGAGAGCAGCGCACGTGCCAGGTCACCTGAATGTAGGACCAGGCAGACTGTTCAGGAACAATGTTCTGGCAGGGGAATGGTCTTTACATCCGCAGACAGTCCAACTGCTGTGGAAGATATTCGGCAGAGCGAAGGTAGACCCATTTGTGTCTCAGGAAAATGCTCACTGTTCGGACTTTTTCTCCAAGAGCAGGGATGCGCTGGCTCACATCTGGCCCCGCTGCCTGCTCTATGCTTTTCCCCCCGTCACGCTCTTACCGCAGGTATTAGGGCGAATCAGGGAAAACGGATGCGCAGTGCTACTTGTGGCTCCGCTCTGGACGAACCAAGCCTGGTTCCCAGTTCTGATGCAGCTGACGAGCACTGCTCCATGGTTGATACCAGTGAGGAGGGACCTCCTCTTTCAGGCCAAGGGGTTGATCTGGCATCCCTGCATGCTAGCGTAACCTCGGTTCCCTGAGATGATACAGATGCACCAGCAATACCAACTCTAAATGATATAGGCATTAGCTCAATAAAACACCCAGGATGACCTTTAAAAATGTTAGCAATTTACACCGATAAACTTTAAAAACAGTGTGGCTAAGGTGACACCTAATCTATGTCATCCCTGTTACCCCACATGTCAAAACCTGTTACTATACAAAAGTAACAGGCCTGACAGTAACAGGTTTGACAAATTCAAGCTAATTTGCTAATTGCTAGCTATTAGGGCAAGGCCACAAAAGCACATGTTGTACACTTTGAAAGGATATTACTTGTAGATATTGATTACATTAATTTAAATTTATACTTTAACAATCAGTAACAGTTTTGACATTGCATGATGTCCGCACCTCAGTTAAACCTAATAAATCATCAAAATAGAGTATTATAGAAGAGAGAGAGAAACTTGCTTGTGTTCTAACTGTTGGAATAATGAATGAGAGATGATGTAACTTTCTGGAAGTGATGTCACAGGAATGTACCATTATTTTACAAGGGGTGTTTGGTGAGGGTAACAGGCATGACATGAAATCAGGGGATACCGATAAAATTATTTATATTTTATTAAAAATAATGTATATTTATGCCAAAACATTGCTTAACAGTGACACTATACTTAGAAAAATATGAAAATGTGATTGTTGTATAATTTTGTGTTCAATTTGCAAATTAAAAGTCCTGCTGAAAAAGAACAATCACAGGGAGGGACAGGCCAAAAACTTTACCATTATCAGCATAAATGCAATTTTTATTATTTAAAATAATATATAAATGACTTTAATTTAATGTAATCTTGAGGAAATAATACATAGTACTATTATGTTTTTAAATCACAAATTTATTTGTTGTTATAGTAATTCTACGTCTGATTATTTCTCAGGGACACAAAAGGCACCAATTTTGTGGAATGACCACGAACAGCTTACAACGCCTATTTTACTATGCAGATCCTCATCTGCATATCATTTGCATATGATTATTCATACACGTGATAACGTTTAACGGTACAAGACACATTACATTAATAAAAATCAAGTTGTTGCCTATCCTTGCCTTGTTTTTGAATACATACATCAAATAGTGTTAAATACATTTCAGAGAAAGTTTTTCTCAATCTTTTCCACTGGCCGTATTGTATTTTTAATTGATATTTTTAATGGAAACAGATAGGCCTTGGGCATTATTTGCACGAAACTATTTTCTCAGACAATCTGGTATTATCATGATAAGCAGTTTTCTCTGTGGTTAAAACATTAAAACACAGCATGCCAGAGGAAAAGTGTTCAAAAACATTGCATCCACAACAAATATTTCTATTGACTGAATTTGAATATAAAAATGTTGTAACTTCTGAGTAATGATTTCATGTTTAAGTGCAACTCCATTAATATGAATGGCATATTTAATCTAAATGTATATATTAGAAGTAAAACATAGTTTAAATCATTATTTTATTTATTTAAACTGTTATTTGCGTCAGTTTCAAACGGCCCAATGCGCTCGCTGGCGCGGACATTTAAGAAGGGATGGATATTTGCTTCAAGTGACAAGCTTGGTGAGTGAAATTATATTTGTATTATTTTTCTGTATGTTAAATTTTCTTTTGATTTTCTGTCTAAAAGTGACCAAAAAGACAATTAACTCCAGCTCACCATCGGTGTCGCCAATTCCCTTTGTCTCCAGAATGTGCGTACGCACGGCTCAATGTTTGCTTAAAGGTGCGCATATTCTCCCGTCAAGTTTGTTTTTTATAGATCACAACCTTTGCGTGGGAACTGGCGTACGTACGTTTCCAGCCCCGTTTTGTGCGTACGCACGCTTTATAAATGAGACCCCTGGTGAATAAATGGTCAGTTATGTTAATGTAATAAAGTAAAAGTTATGCTATGTATGCAAGGAGGGTAAATGTTTATTCATTCCCAGATCCCAGCCACTGGGGGAGCTGCGACTGTTGGCAGAGAGAACATTTCCGGTTGGTAGGAAGTTATTGTGTTCCCATTTCTCTAACGGTAAGAACGTGCTCTCATGTGTTGTCTATATAATCTTATTAATCAGTATTTATTATTGCTTATTCATAATATATCTAACATAATTTGAAGTATGTGTATATTAGTTGACGTGTATGTTTATTTGTGAGAAATAGGCGTTAGTTGGTGTTTTAATTTAATGAGGTTTGCTCATTGTGGTGTTGTAAAGCTAACGTTAATCTTAACAAAATAGCATGCAAAAGTATTTTAAAATAATCCTATATGTAGTGTGTTGTATAGATGAGGTGTTTTGAAGGTATGATTCGTTTGAAAATATGTTATTCTCGAATCCTGTGGTCGTTGAAGAGAGCATTAACTTTAGTTCAGTACGTGTAGGAATGTGCGTATTTGTACCATTTTGAGAGAGCCTATCATGATTCATAAGAAAACAACACGAAATGCGACAGACTAAAGTGCGTATTGTTCTGTGAGGTAAATATTCCGGTTGTCATTTGTAGTGCGAATGCTTTTTGATCACGTTTAGTGTCCATGTAAACAATATTCAGATTCATTCATCGGAATGAATTCAGATTGTACGAGTTTTGTTCGTAGATGATTAAAATACGTTCACGATCTACTTTTGAAGAAATATATTATCATGCAATAGTAGCACACATTTTATCAGTTTTCTGGCGTTTCCGCCACTGTACAACGCGACGTGCATTGACATCACATGTTAATGCAGAGGTAGAGTTACACTCACGGGACACTGCAATTCACTAAAGGGCATTATTTGCATTTGCATGGTTAAATATTTCATTCGTGTGCTGATGCGCTGTTCATGCGTGTTTCTGAGCGCATTAAACCCGAAGTGTATGTTAGACACTTAAAGCCTGTTAAACAGCGCCTTGGTTAATGGACTAAGTTGTCTTTGTGTCTTATTAAGCCAATACTTGTCAATAAAAGATTTACGTAAACACATTTGGTTTATGACTAAAGTGAAAGCAAGAAAACATTTGAGAGAAAACTGGGTGCGAGTCATGCGTGTATTAGACGCGTCGCGTGCAGGTCTTAAAGTGACAGAGTAGCCTTATAATAAACATGTTTCGGCTTATCATTAAAAGAAAAGTTCACTCAAAAATGATAATTGTGTCATTTTTTACTCATTCTAAATTTGCTCCAAACCTGTATTAATTTCTTTCTTGTGCTGAACACAAAATAAGATATTTTGAATAATGTATCTATCCATAAAGTTGCTGACCTCCATTGAATTGCATAGTAGGGAAAACTATACTAAGGAAGTCAATGGGGACTAGGAGAAAATAACTATTTGCTGTTGACTGAGAACTTTACTAGTAGCTTTAATACGAATCAATCTATAAATACAGTAAAGTCAATTTAGTGTTTTATTTTTGTATTTTAATGTTACTGTTTAACACCTACTGTAGGTGAAAAGTAATAATAATATATAAAGCATTGTTTATTTGAATATTTTGGTGTGTATATGCAATGTGTATCTTTGTTTGTAATTTTTAATAACAAAGAAAATATTGACAACGATTTTTATGTTTGCCACTTTGGCCTAAATGCTTGCAATTATTTTTTTTTGTTACTTTTTGTTACCTTGTAATGTTTTGTTTAAAAAATAGGGAGATTAGTTACTTGCAAAATGGTAAAACCAACATAAAAAGAACTGTGATAAATTTGTTAATTGTGATTTTTTATTTTATTTAAATAATCGTTATATGATATTTTTGCCACATTGGCCACGCTTACGTGCATGTATGTATTATATACTGGTTTGTTATGTTTTAATTTAAGTGTTCATTGGGATCCTGACATTTGTATTGATGTGTTTTGTTTCATTACTGCAACGAAACAGCTGGTTTACAAAATATTATTTGTTATTATTTCTCTACTTCATTCTACTATTAATTCTATACAGACACTATATAGTGTAACAGATACATATGTGTTAGCTTAGCGATGAACAATTAATTGCATTTGTGATATGATGAAATGCATTTTTTTTTAAGTGCAAAGCTGCGATTACAGTCTGGTCCCGTGATGTGCGAGAGTAAACCAGTTTGTATTGCAGATGAAGCATCAACTTGGCACGCTACGCATAACAGTTTGTTTAATTTATGTGATATTGTGTTATAGATTCTCTCCAGCGATTCTATATTGATTAAGATAATTTCAGATTTATGTCTTAGCTTAGTTTTAAAACAGATACATGATGATGCGTGTGCTTTACAAACAACCACATTCTGCTTGTTTCTAATTCCTCTCTGTCACACACACACACACACACGACACCACTCGAACCTTACGAGAAATAATATTTAATGAAGTTTGACGATCTGCGTGATGGCATGCGTAGAAACACGTCTGTGCAAATAAAAGTGTATAGTGTTGCCTCTGTGCTACTTTACGTATTCTAATTATGTAGGCCAGCACTCTTAAATATTATAAATATATGCATTGAGTTGCATTCTGCTCCTATCCTCAATTAAATATTTAAAATTTACTCCATTGGTTTCACATTCAAGGCTTAAGCTAGTCCAAGGGTAAAATGCATGTTTGAGTGATTTTAGACATATCTTAAAATATATATTATATTATCAAAATATATATTATTTAATATCATTGTTTTGTCTCAATATGCACACTAGTAATGTTTTTTCTAGGGCATGTTTATAAAACCTACTTAAATATCATAATTGAACTAAGGCCTAATCCTGGTTTAGGTTAAGCCCTGTCTTTGAAATGATGCCACTGAGATTAATTTGCTTCTAATGTGGAGAATAACTGTGAAATGATTACAATATAAAATCATTAAAAGCTCAAATATTTTTAATAGTGATTATTTGGTGAATGTGTAATGTAGTACATTTTTAATAGATTGAAAAGACTAATTATATATATATTTTTAATGAATTTTATGAGTTTGTCTTTTTAATGAAACAAATACTGATACTCATTGAAATTGATTATTATAATTGATTATCATAATTGGTGACTAATTGTCTATTAATGTTGTGTGAACTGAATTTGAGATTTTTCCTTGTGTTTCAGAAGACTTTCAGAAGTAATCTAAGGTAAGGCCTGGTAAACTATTTTTTATCTATGTGAAAATATAGGTAATACAAGGCATTGTGTAGAAGTTAAATACATGCTTTATTTTACAGTTTACAAGTTAATTGAATCAATTGGTCATTGGTAATTTAGTTATAATGAAAAATTATTTTTGTACCCGTGTATTTTTGTGAATGTAAACACATTTGTAATGTGTTCAGGAGAACGTTTTTGTCAAAAAGGATGTACAAATTAAGGGCACAAATAAATATATATATATATATATATATGTCTGTATATGTCTGTGTGTTTTCATATAATTGCAGATGCCACGTGGAAAGGGTTTCCGTCGGTCCCGGGCGGCAAAGAGGAGGAATGCTGAGCGCGTTCTGCTCACTTCCTCCATGGAGTTGGCTGAGGTTATGCCTCCTCTTGAAAAAAAGGCATCGTTCTCTGGTTCTACTGTCGAGAGCCTGGATTTCCAAAACTTTCCGGCAATTGCCAAAAACTTCCAAATACCTTCCAAAAACCTTCCAATGACTTCCAATAACCTTCCAATGACTTCCAATAACCTTCCAATGACTTCCAATAACCTTTCAATGGGTTCCAATAATTTTTCAATGGTTTACAATAATCCCTCAATGGTTTACAATAACCCCTCAATGGCTTGCAATAATGTTTCAATGGATTCCAATAACCTTCCGATGTGTTCATCTCTTGATGTCGATAACTCTGATTATTTTCCACAGAGAGTCTTACAGGGTTCCTTCCATCAAGCTGATTCCAGATTTGGTTTCAACCGTGGCAGACAGTGTGCAGCAAACAGCATCACAGCAGTCATGATGAGTGTGCTGAAGGATGTGCTGACGTGGACAAGAGATGACCTGGATGCTGTTCTGTTGCATGGAGATGACCTGTACACATCCATGGACTTACAGGGGAAGATCAATGATTCAGCATGGCGTGGTTATGTTGCTGTTCCAGAATTGCCAACTGTGCACACACTCTTCAACACAACATTCTCAATAAAGATGTCAGATTCTCTGAGTGGTGTTTTTGGTAATGATGTGTATGATGGTGCATTGAGAGGTGTGTGCATGTCTATAGAGGATGCACTTCAGAGGGCCCTGTTTCAGTCTGATGCATGTTTGTTGAACATTTATGGCTACATTTGTGCAGTTATAAAGGCAGGGTCAATGTTTGCTGTGGTTGATTCCCATTCACGTGATGATAAAGGTATGGTTAAGTCTAATGCAGGCACAAGCGTAGTAGTTTATTGTGACGACATTTACATGTTGTTTTATCATGTTGATAACCTTGCCACATCACTGAAAGGTCAGGGAGAATCATTTGAAGTGACGGGTGTGACAGCAACAGTAATCGATAAGGCAACGAGTGCTGAGATGCGTTCATGTAGGTCTGGTCAACAAGGCAACGTCGCACAAGTTTCACCTACGAGTGCAGCAGAGCAGAGTAAGTGTGTTGGAGACTCTGGTGAACGAACATGTGCACAGAAACCAGCAACTATGTGCAAATCTGTTAAGACATGTCTGGATTCAAGTAAGAAAGATAAACGGGTGCAGACCACGTCGAAAGTTTCACATGTGAGCAAGTTGCATGACAATGTATTAATGGATGATGTCATTGTTGGACCTACAGTTAATGCCGAGTTAAGTTCCAAACCTTTAACTGTTGAGACAAGGTCATGTAAGTCTGTTAAAAAAAGCGTCACACAAGTTTCACGTACGAGAGCAACAAAGCAGAGTAAGTGTGTCGCAGACACTGGTAAACAAACACGTGTAGACAAACCAGCAACTATGTGCAAATCGGTTGACACCTGTGTGAATTCAAGTAAGAAAAATAGACGTGTACAGACAAAGTCCAAAATTTCACATATAAGCAAGTTACATGATAATTTATTAATGGATGATGATGATATCATTATTGGCCCTACAGTAAATACTGAGTTTAGTTTCAAACCGTTAACATATGCAGATGAGGATGCTCTGTGTGCATGCTTACAGCTGACTAATGAAAGCGTTGTTGTTCAAGCCACAAATGTGTGTTCTTTAGGAGTACCGTGTAAAACAAAGGGCATTAAAGGAGACGGTAATTGCTTGTTTAGATCAATAGCACATGCAGTATGCGGCAATCAAGAGAAACACCTGAAAATCAGGCGTGCAGTTGTTAAACATCTGGAAGATAACAGTTCTAAATTTGTGAAATATTTAAGAGAAGAGGACAGATCAATGAAAGATTATTTGACACAGTCTAAAATGTATTTTTCAGGAACGTGGGGAAGTCATGTGGAATTATTTGGTCTAGCTGATTTTTTAAAAATAAATATAATGACCTTTAATGATGACAGATGGAATGCACACGCCCCTACCGAACAGTCATTTACAGATAATGCAATCTATTTGAAGCACTGCAATGGAAATCACTATGAAGTTGTTACATGTGTTAAACATAGAAATCAAGCTAATGTTTGTGCACAAGCTTGTAACATTGAAGTGCATGATCAGAGGACAAATCGCTGTTTGCGAAAAAGGAAATTAAATGACACAGATGAGAACTCTAAATCCAAAAGAGCACGTGAGCGATACCACAGCAATGCCGATTTTAGGCAGAAAAAAATAGAGAGTTCTAAAAAGAAATACCGTCAAAACCGAGAATATAGGCAGAATATGATTGAAACTTGTCAAACCAAATACTGTGAAGACACTGATTATAAGGAGAAGAAACTTGATCAGCTTCGAAAGAAATATAAGAACAATATTCATGTACAGGAGTCAAAACGTGAAAATTCAAAGATTAAGTATTCCAAAAATGCTAGTTTTCAAAGACTTGTTCGGTACTATTCTCAGACCAAGTATAAGAGCAATAAAGCCTTTAGAGCAAGTGTGTCTGAATATTCAAAGAATAAATATCGCACAAACCTCGCATTTAAAGCAAGTGTATGTGAATACTCGAAGAGAAAATATCGCAGAAATCTTGCATTTAAAACAAGTGTTTGTGAATACTCAAAGAGAAAATATCGCAGAAACCTTGCATTTAAAACAAGTGTTTGTGAATACTCAAAGAAAAAATATCGCAGAAACCTTGCATTTAAAACAAGTGTTTGTGAATACTCAAAGAGAAAATATCACAGAAACCTTGCATTTAAAACAAGTGTTTGTGAATACTCAAAGAGAAAATATCGCAGAAACCTTGCATTTAAAACAAGTGTTTGTGAATACTCAAAGAGAAAATATCACAGAAACCTTGCATTTAAAACAAGTGTTTGTGAATACTCAAAGAGAAAATATCGCAGAAACCTTGCATTTAAAACAAGTGTTTGTGAATACTCAAAGAGAAAATATCGCAGAAACCTCGCATTTAAAACAAGTGTTTGTGAATACTCAAAGAGAAAATATCGCAGAAACCTCGCATTTAAAACAAGTGTTTGTGAATACTCTAAAAAGAAATACCATGACGATGAAAATTTTCGTATGAGTAAAAAACAAAAAAGATCTGAAATTTCTGCAGAACAGAGGGAGAGACAGAAAGACATTGATTTCACTATTAATCAGTTTCATCAAGAAGTCAATACAGGTCCAGAATTTGTTTGCTGTGTTTGTCATCGTTTATTGTTCAGAAAACAGGTCGTTGAATGTAGAAGAGATTGCTATAAAACCAGAGGTCAACAAATTACTGATTTGGCTGAAAGATGCATCACATTGAAGTATTTACATGAATGCAGCAATGAATGTGAGAATAGATGCCATTTATCAGCTAATCCGGCTTGTAAATTGTGGATTTGCTATACATGTCATCGTAAAATCCTTGGTGGGAAACTGCCTGAAGAGAGTGTTGCCAACAACATGCATTTGGTGGACGTTCCAAAAGAACTAAAAGGTCTGAACTCGTTGGAAGAACATCTTATTGCACGCAATATTCCTTTTATGAAGTTGCTTTGTCTTCCCCGTGGAAAACAGAATGGCTGTCATGGACCTGTAGTGTGTGTTCCTGTTAATACCACAGATGTCTCAAATATTCTCCCACGTAATGAATGTGATGACCACATGATAAGAATAAAACTGAAACGGAAATTAACATATAAAGGCCATTATGAATATAAATATGTCAGCACTGATCGTGTCAGACATGCACTGTCTTATTTGATGAGACATAATAAATGGTATAATGATGTTGAGTTTAATGAGCAGTGGGTAAACTCTTTGAATGCAACTGATGAATCAGACAAGGATGCTGATGATTTTGAAGTGGAGGAACAAGATGTAACTGATAAAAATGATGATCATAATGGAGCTGGAGATGATCCAGAGGAAGATATAACATATATTAAAGAACAAAATGGTCTTCTGTCAGACACATCACTACAACCTGTTGATCTGGGTTCAGAAATAATTGATCAACATTTTCATGATGTACTAAATGTTGCTCCAGGAGAAGGTAACAGTCCTGTTAGGCTACTAACTGAAAAAGACAATGAGGCAAAGTGTTTCCCTGTTCTCTATCCTACTGGTGGTCCAACATTTCATGACGAAAGACAGGAAAAAATCACATTGTCACGATATCTAAATGCAAGAATTCTAAATGCAGATGGACGTTTTGCACACAGCACAGACTTCATTTTTTATGCACAATATATATCAGAAGTTGATCAAATTGTGTCTAATGTATCAATTGCACTGAGAAAAGGCTCTGAAAAAAATTGCTTAAAGGTAACACAAGATATGCTGACGGACTCTGATTCTTTGCAAAGAATACTACATTATGATGAAGGATATAAGTTCTTAAGACCAGTAAGAGGAACTCCTCCCTATTGGATGTCTACGCAAAAAGATCTGTTTGCCCTGATAAGACAACTAGGCATACCAACATTCTTTGCATCTTTTAGTTCTGCTGATCTGAGATGGCCTGAAATGATGAACACTATTATTAAGCAAGAGGGGAAACAAATAAATGCTGATGAGCTTGACTGGTCTGAAAAGTGTGGACTCATAAGACGAAATCCTGTCACTGCAGCAAGAATGTTTGATCACAGATGGCATTGTTTTCTAAAAAATGTCATAATGTCACCAGCAAAACCTATTGGCCAGATAAAAGACTACTTTTATCGTGTTGAATTTCAACAGCGTGGTTCTCCTCATGTTCACTGTCTGTTTTGGGTGGAAGATGCTCCGAAGCTCAATGATAATGACGCAGACAATGATCCTGCGGTTGCTGAGTTCATTGACACTTACATCACTTGTGAGATACCACCAGAAAATGATACTGTACTTTACGAAACAGTGAACAGTGTTCAGAAGCACAGTACAAGACATTCAAAAACATGTCGCAAGAAAAATACAGTTTGTAGATTTAATTTCCCACGACCACCATCCAGTCGTACGTTTATTACAAGACCAAGTCATGCAGATGAGTTGAAAGGGAAAGATGGAGATGACACAGCAAGTGCAATTACAAAGAAAGTCAAAACTGCTTTATATTCTGATGTCAATTTTGATTCAGTTGATGCCTTTTTTTCATCTATTGGGATTAATCAAACTATGTTTGAAAAAGCATACAACAGGTGTACCAAAAAGAAAAGTATTGTCTTGAAAAGAAATCCAAAAGATGTTTGGGTAAACCAGTATAACAGAGATTTACTGCGTGCTTGGCAAGGGAATATGGATATTCAGTATGTCACAGATGCTTTTTCTGTAGTGGTCTATATAATCAGTTACATCACAAAAGCAGAACAAGAGATGGGTCTGTTACTCCAGCGTACTCAGAGCGAGGCTATGAATGGAAATCTTGATGCTAAAGCGTCATTAAAACAGTTGGGAAGTGTCTATCTGCACAATAGAGAAATCTCTGCTCAAGAGGCTGTGTACAGACTAACAGGAATGCATTTGAAGGAATGTTCTCGTAAAGTACAATTTATTCCGGTAGGACAAAATCCTGTAAAGATGAGTTTGCCTTTGAACATGCTGCGAAACAAAGTGGAAAATGACCAGTCTGATGATGAAAGCAGTTTTTGGATGACAAGTCTCATTGACAGGTACAAAAACAGACCAGAGAAAGAACCACTAGAAAACATATGTCTTGCCAGGTTTTGTTCTGAGTACAGAGTTCTGACAAAATCAGAGGTTTCTTCACATAACAAAACAAATGAAAATGAAATAATTCAACTGAATAATAACAATGGCCATGTCAAACGAAGGACACGAACTGAACCTGCAGTAGTGAGGTACCCAAGGTTTTCACCCACTAAAGATCCAGAAAAATATTATCATTCATTGCTGCAGCTTTTCTTACCATATTACGATGACTGTGATCTGAAGCCGAGCAACTATACCACATATGAGGAGTTTTACAAAAGTGGTGTCATAAAAAGTGGTTGTGACGTGAAACTAGTGAAATCCATTGTTGATGGCAACAGAGAATTGTTTGAAAAGGAAAGTGACAAAATAGACAGAGCTAAACAGCTTTTAGAGCAAGATGTGTATTTAGAAGATGCTTGGGCCCAGATATGTCCTGAAACAGAAAAACAGCGTGATGAATGCATAGAACTGATGAAGGATAAACTATTGCCTGATGAAAATGACACTCAAGAACTTATTCCAGATCTTACAGGAAATCCTCAAACTGTGTGTACAATTGAGACAAACCACACTACAATGCCAAGAGATGATGCACTGCATTTACTGAGGTCACTAAATGAGGAACAATCTGCTGTGTTCTACAAAGTGCAAAAGTGGTGTCTACAGAAAATACTTGGACAAAACCCTGAACCATTTCGATTATTTCTTACTGGTGGAGCAGGCACAGGAAAAAGTCATCTTATTAAGGCAATACAGTATGAGTCTTCCAGACTGTTATCTCAGCTGTCTGAGAATCCTGATGACATTACTGTACTTTTAAGCGCATCTACAGGAGTTGCCGCATATAGCATCGGAGCTTCCACTTTACATCATACATTTGCAATTGGTGCAAACGTCAAACTGCCATATCAGCCTCTTGGTGATGACAAAATAAACTCTTTACGGACAAAATTGGGTAGTTTGCAAATTTTGATTATTGATGAAGTGTCTATGGTTGACCATCGTCTGCTGTCATATATTCACGGAAGGTTGCGACAAATAAAACAAACTGGTGACTACTCTCTCTTTGGAAAAGTGAGCATTCTTGCAGTGGGAGATTATTTTCAGCTTCCGCCTGTTAAAGGCACTGCTCTCTATGCTGATGCAAAAGGAGTAAACCTATGGGAGAATAACTTTGAACTTGCTGAATTAACTAAAGTTGTTCGACAACAAGATTCAAGTTTTGCTGAAATGTTAAATCGGCTCAGAGTACGAAAGAAAAACGAATGTCTTGCCACAGCTGATATTGCTATGTTGAAAAACTGTGAAACAGGAGAGACTTGTAATGATCTTCACATATTCTCTACGAATGCTGAAGTTGATAAATACAACATTGAAAGACTACATGAATGTTGTCCAGAGGCAATCAGTATACATGCTCAAGATTATGTGAAAAATTCAAAAACTGGACGAATGGAACGTAAAGTTGGATTTCATACAAAAGTTTTCAATTCATGTTTGTCTGCATGCGTTTCCCTGGGTATTGGAGCAAAGGTCATGTTAAAAAAAAATATTGATGTTGCAGATGGTCTCGTCAATGGAGCTTTTGGTACAGTGGTCCACATCAGTGAAAGTCGAAACAATGATGATGATTTCCCGTCAGCTATTCATGTGGAGTTTGATAATCCAAATGTTGGTAAAATTCAGAGATCTAAAACGCGCCAGAGATTTTCACAAAATTCAACAGTAATTGAAGTACAAGAAGACCAAGTCACAAATGATGGTGGTATAAGGCGTCAGTTTCCTCTCAGATTAGCATGGGCATGTACAGTTCACAAAGTTCAAGGACTCACAGTAGATAAAGCTGTTGTATCACTAAAGAAAATCTTTACAGCAGGGCAAGCATATGTTGCATTGAGCCGTGTAAGATCTCTCAGTGGGCTAATAATTGAGGACTTTAAAGAGTCGGCTATATTTTGTAATGACAAAATTGAGTTGGCCTTGAAAGATATGCCAAAATTCCCTTTGGAAGAGTACAGTTTTACTAAATCACTTGGTACATTCAGAATAGCACTGGTTAATATACAAAGTCTGAAAGCTCACATTCAGGATGTTGTTGCGCATAAAGCTCTAATGAACGCTGATTGTATTTGTTTGACAGAAACGTGGCTAAATGCTGAGGACAAAGCACAAGAACCACAAATTCCAGAATTTGTGTTCAAGCACAACCCAAGAGCTAAGTGTTATGACAACAGTACTGCTGTTTTTACTGATCTAAAACATCAGAGAGGAGGTGGAGTTGGAATATATTGTTCTGACAAAATTGAGTGTGACATCTTTACTCCTGAGAACTGGAACTTAGAATGTTTATACTTTACAGTTCCACATGTCAATTTGACTGCTGTGCTGTTGTACAGGCCCAATTCATATAAAACTGACATGTTTCGACAGCAGCTATTACAGGTTATTGAAGAGGTGGAAAACCATCCAGGACAGAAAATAATCATGGGAGACTTTAATGAAGACATCTTTACTTCATCTACAATTGTGAAATTAATGGAAACTCATGGATACAGTCAACATGTACAGAATCCAACCACAGAAAAAGGTACATTATTAGATCACGTTTATACTAAAGATATGGAAGGTATAAGTGTTGACATTGTGCAAACTTACTATAGTTTTCATCAGGCAATACTCATTTCACTGCTGTGATCAAATTTGTGGTAAAGATTCCGCCTGCTATTGGGGGACGGGGTGGGTAGGGAGGCAATAGACAAGGCGGCTCCCTAGGGGAGGGAAAAATGGAGACCGGGTTGGCTGGCACAGGGGTTGATTGGCATAGGGTTTATTTTTAAATGTTTTTAAATTTGCATCAAACTACTGAATCTCTTTTTAATTATGAGTAAACAAAACTTGTTTTTTTATCACTTTCTCTTGCAGCCAGGAATGGATCATTTGTGCACCTTCTATGTTCCTTAGATATATAATAGCCATTTCTCACGCCCCCTCTCCAGAATAGAAATCCTGATTCACCCTTACCATGGTCACCATGGTGTGTAAATTACCACTAAAAGTTTATAAGGCAGACATTTGATAAAGTCATTGCTACTGTTGAGGATGTGATCGACTTGAGGTTATCTAAATTCACCAATGCATTTGGACCAAGGAGTCAGGTCCGAGATCACTCCAAAATTGTTTAACTTATATTGTTTTTTATATATTTGTTTTATAGTTTAAAATTGTGCCAATCAACTCCATAATCCATAGTGGATTTTAAGTAGGCCATGCTGCAGGAATTGGGAGATAAAATTATGGTAGTAACTACAAAATATGTTTATTTATAAAAAGATTTATATGACATAGATATAGCCTCTAAAATTACAACAATTGCCAATGATTTATTGTCCATGTAACAGTTTTTGTTTTGTTTAGAAATTTGTTGCAAAATCAGTACAATGGGTAATTTGTATATATATATATATATATATATATATTCAAAAAAATATATCCAGCCAACCCAGGTTTCCTCTTTTTTTTTTTTCACTACATTTTTATTAAGCTTGAATCAGCAACTTTGGGCTATTATGCAAAACCACACCCATTAGAGTTATCACTTTATAACATGGTTTTAGCTTGACATTTGGACTATGGGGCCAGACCATCATATTAGGTATTCAGGTTTCTAGGATTCAAATTACATACTTGAATTTTTTAAATAACAGGCATCAAAAGATTTTTTGCATCAGTTCTGAACAGAGATTCAGAATGGCTTCCACACAAGCTATGTCCATGCTGTAAAGTAGTTGCATTTGGTGAACATTTTGTCAGTTTCTAAGTAGAACAAGCAATTTTCTGTTTAGCATGTGGTAATTTTTTATTTTCTAAAATGTTTTAAAATAAACTAGCATGTCAGATATATTTACATCAAAAGCAAATACATTGTAAATCAGGGACGTATAATGTGATTTTCCTGAACTAGCTAAGGTGTTTTTCTTCAATATCATCATTCTACAGCAAATTTTATGCTGAGTTGAAGATATGTAGTTCTACTTACAGCACTGTTTTCATGGCCTATGATGTAATAATCGTATACATTTTGTATACAGGGAATTTTATTTATTCATTTAAGTAAATTATGATTTTTTTTTTTTTTTTATTGTAAAATGCCAAAAATTGTAGTGTTACTTTCACATTCCCTAGCAGAAACCTTTCTCAAGCAATAGACAATCTGGAGCTTATGGACAACTGAACTTTTCAATCTCTGCTCAAAGATTTGACCATCTCATCCTTCATCTGAACAAAAACAAGTGACCATCGCCTGTTAAAAGAACATTTCATCTCTTACCATCTACAATCATCTCTTACCATCTACAACAACATAGGAAAGAAAAAAAGAAAAAATAAGCAGGCTTTCTTGTTGAACAAAACATGATCTTCACAGAGATGTGAGTATATTTATTATTTATTCAATACTGTTTTGAATGTGCTTTTCATAATCATATTATTCATACATTTTCTTATGTTGCATAAAACTACATTAAACAACAACATTTTGTTTTACTATTTTGTAGGACTATGAGGACACTACAAGTCATCCGTCACATTCTAGTTCAAAACAACTGACCATCTGATCAACCTATTTGAGAAAATTCCCCACTTCATTTGATGCACAGCACACAACCAAAAGACTGCACTTTGCTAAAACTATGCTTCTAAATACAGACCTGATGTGAGTATTAATATTTTTTTTTTATTAATGCTATTTTGCATAAATGTTTAACTTTCATATTTAGTATTTTGTTAAGTTAAAACATCATTGAAAAGTATGTTTTTTTTTTTTTTTTATGTTTGTAGGTATACTATGAGGGCATTTCAACATTATACAAGATGATACACAGATGTGGCATAGTAATGACAACATGCATACTTCCTTAAGCAGAATTTGTTCACAACAGGACAGTAGTACAAAAAATAACTAATTTACACTTTGTATTTCAATGTGGATACAATGTATATTCAATGGATTTTTTAAAATGCATTGTTTGGATGTATACTTGTAAATGCAATGTAAACAAAATTATATTGCATTTACAAGTGTAGATACTTATAACTACATTACAAATGTACCCACCATGTAGTGACAAGTCCCATACAGTACGTGTGGCTTTGCATAATAGCCAATGCTCAAGAGTAGGACTGAAAACTTGCTGGTTCAAGGTAGTCATTAGGCATCAATATTATTTATGTTTTGTTTTGTTTTAGAACTACTATTGTAATGTTCATTTTGTTCAAATTTTCCTGTGTTTACTACCTGTTTTCTGAGTTGCTTATATTTGTAGTGTGTTCTTATTCGTTTCCTTGGTTAGCCATTATGCTTATTTGTGTCTATTTTAGTTCATTATTATCTCTTATGTATTCAAAGTGCTCTGTTTCTTCAGCTGATTGCTAGCGATTTTCTCAGTTTGCTAACCTGTTTGATTTTGATCTCTGTTGCCTTGGCTCCACCTTGGCTTCTCACTCCATTGGCTCTACTATATGGCCTATTGTCCCTCGGCTTCAACGGGTTCCTCATCATTCAGACTCTGCCCTGGTCTGTGATCCACCTGATTCCACAACAGACTTCCAGGCCTACCGCTATGTCTACCTTCTCCAATAATTCAGCTTTACCAGGGACTTTCAATCCGTCCAGCTGCACCATCATCCTCATTCCCACCAGCTTCACCTTGAACTGTGCATCTTCCATCTCCACTTGGTCATCTGGTCCACTGGTATGAAAGTGATCCTCCAACTCTCTGGCGCCATCAATGCATCCCACTCTGTCATTCTTACTGAACAAAAACATCTTTAAAATGAATTTAATGTGAGTATATTTAATATTTACAATTGGTGTTTTGCATATATTTGTCACTTGCATACTCTGCTTAACATCCTATAAAACTGCAATAAACAACAACATTTTATTGTATTATGTTGTAGGACTATGTGGACACTGCACAGCATCTGTCACCTCCTAGTTAAAACAACTGACTCTGTCTGCACCCTCCAAAACACTGTAATCCATCCCTCCAGGTCTATCACATTTGTTACTTCCACCAGCTGTTCCTCAATCTGCAGATCTTCTACCTCCACCTTGGCCCTCCAGTGCAGTGGTTTCACTCTGGTTCTCCAGCCTTCCTCACTTTGCCTTGGTCTTCCATCTGATCTGCACTGGTCTGCACCCTCTCCACAATGAGCCTCCATTCCTTCGGGCTCCATCAAGGCATCCCACTATGCCATTTTTGCCGTGGTAAGCTCCATTGATTTTGCATTGGTCTCTTCGTCCACTGCACGCCCATGGGCTCTTCCTCCACTGGGTGTCTTCCTCGCTCTAGACCACCTTAGTCTTTTTGCCTACCAACACAGTGGCTGTTGTGATGTAGTATTTAGGCGTGAAGAGCTGCCTTTTGGAACTGCAGGAAATGTCATGCTTCATTTCTGTTCTAGGACTGGTGTTTTGATTAAAAATATTCAATAGTTTCAGACTTTATACTTATGTTTATTTCGTGTTTTCTGAGGTGCCTATGTTTCTAGTGTGTTCTCATTTCTTCAGACTCATCATTCTGACTCTGCCCTGGTTTGTGATCCACCTGGTTCCACAACAGACTTCCAGGCTTACCGCTATGTCTGCACCCTCCAATAATTCAGCTTCACCAGGGACCTTCATCCCTCCAGCTGCATCATCATCCTCATTCCCACCAGCTTCACCTTGACCTGCATATCTTCAATCTCCACTTGGTCATCTGATCCACTGGTATCAAAGTGATTCTCCAACTCTCTGGCGTCATCAACACATCCCACTCTGTCATTCTTACTGAACAAAAACATCTTTAAAATGAATTTAATGTGAGTATATGTAATATTTAGAATTGGTGTTTTGCATATATTTGTCACTTGCCTACTACTTGTTAATCTGCTTAACATCCTATACAACTGCAATAAACAACAACATTTTATTTTACTGTGTTGTAGGACTATGTGGACACTGCACATCATCTGTCATCTCCTAGTTAAAACAACTGACTCTGTCTGCACCCTCCAAAACACCGTAGTCCATCCCTACAGCTCCACCACCTTTGTTACTTCCAGCAGCTGTACCTCAATCTGCAGACCTTCTACCTCCACCTTGGCCCTTCAGTACAGTGGTATCACCTTGGTTCTCCAGCCTTCCTCACTTTGCCTTGGTCTTCCAAGGCATCCCACTATGCCATTTCTGCCATGGTAACCTCCATTGATTTTGTATTGGTCTCTTTGTCCACTGCACACCCATGGGCTCTTCCTGCACTTGTGTGGTGTCTTCCTCGCTCTGCTCCACCTTAGTCTTTCTGCCCAACACCACAGTGGCTTTTGTGATGTACTATTTAGGCATGAAGAGCTGCATTTCGGAACTGTCATGCTTCGTTTCTGTTCTAGGACTGGTGTTTTGATTAAAAATAATTCAATAGTGTCTGAGTTTATACTTATGTTTATTTCCTGTTTTCTGAGGTGCCAATGTTTCAAGTGTGTTGTAATTTTTTTTCATCATTTGCCCATTATTCTCACCTGTGTCTGGATACAAGAGTTTTGTATTTTAAATAGTTTATTATTAACTTATTTTACTTTAAAACTATTGTTTTACATTTTTAAATATGCACATTGTAACTAGACTGCCAGTTTATGTTTTAAAGTTTTTAGAGATACATTGTACTTAAAAATTATATGCCTCTACAGATTGATGATACAAATGTATGTATTTTTATTATTATATTGATTTAATTAATTAAATACAAAAATGCTACTTATTGTTAATACATACTAAGAATTCTGTCATTATTTTTAGTATAATTTCTAAAAGGTTTGTTTTACCTTTGAACTTTTTTGTGATCTTGAATGTTTCGTACGCAGACGTGAATCCAGTGACTATCTAAAAATGTGTGTTTACCTGTGTTTTTATGAAGGCAGCACTTTAAATTAGAACATCAATTAAACTGAGGGTAGCTACATTAAACTGTTTAAAGCATGCATTGCTATTTGCATCAAATCATTATTGTGTCCACATAGAATCTAGACTATGTTCTTGCCATTAATTTATTTCTACTACACCTTATAACATTAAAACCAACTATGTATTTCTAACAGGCAAAATGGCATAATATATGACAAATATATAATATATATCAAATTTAGTTTGCTGTCAAAAGTGACTGAATCCACAAGCACACACGCAAGCAGTAAAGTATTGAACAATTTTGTAACAAAAAAAGATTCAATGAAAGCCACAGCAGGACTGCAGCACACATCAGTGTTTCCTGAACGTATGTACGGCTTTGATCGAATACTGGAGTTAATGATTTAATAAACAATTCATAAATACAGGCATTTGCTTCGTAACCGTACTAAATTAATGACTGACTCAATCATAAACACAGTGATTTACCGCCCCCTACTGTTTTAAGTTTAATACTTAAATCATACATTGCATATTTCTCTATTGAACATTTAAAAATATATATATGATTGCCTAACCCTGCTAAAAAAATAATCTGTTCGGGGTACAACACTCTAAAAACTATTGGAACCACTGGACTATGGTATAAAAGTAAAAAAAAATCTGTACAAACTATAATTCTGAGAATTATAACAATCAACTCCTCTTATACTCATGTCCTTCACCGCCATGACTTTTGCCTTCTTTTTGATAATATTTTAATTGTAACATAGTCATAAAAGTCTTTATATGAACAATCAATAGGCTAAACTGCAGGGATGCATAGCCTACTGGGTGATATGGGAACTGCCATCCATAAAATATTTATCCTGTATAAAATACAAATGCAAGCAGTGTTTTCTGTTGATAGAATTTCTGTCTTGGTGCCATAAGTATTACAAGTGATGATCAATAAGGGTCAATGACGTATAAGGATTTTCGACAGGTCAATTTAAAAAAAAAAAAATAAATAAATAATCTGTTGCAATTGTTCAATGATGCTTCCAAGCACCAATTATATTGAATCCCTAATGTATATCAGCTATTTCTACTGAAATATAAAGGCTGTGATATTAATTTGTAGAGCTATGGTGTACTGGAAACATTGTTTTACATATAATCTGTCAAATGCTGAAAAATCATTAAATGTTAAACCTTTATAAATAAAATAAAACATATTTTTCAATATTCATATTTTTCAAGTTGACATGATTACAAAACTGATGTGATAAGGTCAGAGTGAAGTGACAACGACACATACAAAGTTTGGTGTCTATGTCAAAGCATTGCAGAGATAAAGCCTGAAAAGTGCTATTGGCATCATGCCTCAAATTTGCTGCTGCACTATACGAAAACGGTTTCGTCTATCGACACGAAATCCATAACTTTTAGTCAGCACAGTCTGGAGATGATACAATTCAATTTTGGTGAAAATCGGACAAACGGTCTAAGAGGAGTTCGAAAAAGTAGTTTTTTCGGAAAATTCAAAATGGCGGAAAACTTTCCATGACGGAAAATGACGTCATAGGGTGCAATCGAATCGTATTGAGCTACGGAATCAGATGAAAACGGAATTTTGTTTCTAGCCCTTGTGGTTCAAAAGTTATTAGCATAAACATGAGTACAACTTTGGACAGTTGGTGGCGCTAGAGGAAATGAGTTGGAGACTCCAAATTTGCTAGGCTGATAGTTCAGACTCTCCTCTGTCAGTGTGCCAAATTTCATAACTTTCCCACAAGCGTAAACATACGTAGTCAAAAGTTATTAGCATTTTTGGGAATTTAATTATAACTTTTGACCAAAAGGTGGCGCTGTCTCGTAATCTTTTGAGTACCTTCAGGGCCTTGTACTGATGACCTATACCGAGTTTCGTAACGATACGTTCATGCATTCCTAAAATACAGCATTTTAGCACATAATTCAAAATGGCCGACAGCCAAAATGGCTGATCTGGGAAAATTGGATATCAGTCGACTCAGCATGTTGCCCTGAATCTAACAAGACCACTTTTATGATTTTTGGACAAACCATTCAGAAGTTATAAGCAAAAACAGCCATTTTTCATATCTCCGGACCAGTAGGTGGCACTGCGCCGAAACGCAGCATGTAGGCTCAGGTCATGCTTGTGATGATATGTGCTTAGTTTGGTCTGAATACGATAAAGCGTTGCGGAGATACAGGCTTGTGTCTGTTTTCGCAAGCGCTACATAAAATTTGTTTGCGCGGTATTCGAGAACGGTTTGACGAATCAACACGAATTGCATAACTATTTGTCGGCATGGTCTGAAGATGATCTGATTCAATTTTCGTGGAAATTGGAGCAACAACCTAGGAGGAGTTCGAAAAAGTAGGTTTTTTGAAAAATTCAAAATGGCGGAAAAATTATAATGACGAAAAATGACGTCATATGGTGCAATCGAATCGTCATGAGCTCAGGAATCAGAGCAAAAAAGAATTTTGTTTCTAGCCATTGTGGTTCAAAAGTTATTAGCATAAACATGAGTGCAACTTTGGACAGTTGGTGGCGCTAGAGGGAATGACTTAGACACACCAAAATTGGTGTATTTAATGTTGGGACTGTCCTCTATCAGAATGTCAAACCATTAAAACTTTCCCGCAATCGGTTCTATGGGCTGTCATAGACTCCCAGTCGGAAAAATGAAGAATAATAATAATAATAATAATAATAATAATAATAATAAGAACGCGAACGAAAACAATAGGTGCCTCCGCACCTTCGGTGCTTGGCCCCTAATAAATATAGCTGCAAGCAGCAATTACCGGGGCCAAGCAGAATAAGACGACAAGACATGCCAAAATGTCTGAAAGTGTCAGACCAACTGCAACAATGAGCAATTAAAGACATTTAAAGAGGATTTTAGGCGAAATGGCTGAAAAATCATGTAAAAAGTGATTCAAAATATGATTTAATGGATTGTCACTTTTGACCAAAAGGTGGCGCTGTTACGAAATTGATGTGGTGTGGTCAGAGTAAGTAGACAGTGACACATACAAAGTTTTGTGTCAATATGTCGAGGCATTGCAGATATAAAGCCTGAATAGTCATTTTGGCATCATGCCTCAACTTTGCTGCTGTGCTATACGAAAACGGTTTCATCAATCGACACGAAATCCATAACTTTTTGTCGGCACAGTCTGGAGATGATACGATTCGATTTTGGTGAAAATCGGACAAACGGTCTAGGAGGAGTTCGAAAAAGTAGGTTTTGAATGAAAATCAAGATGGCGGACAGGAAGTTTGGCCAAATAAGGAAAACTTGGTATCTATGTTCTCGGCTTGACCCAAGGAATCTATTAAGAACCGTGGAATTTCAATAGCCAGATTTATTCAAAAGTTATTAGCCTTTTTGGAAATTTTGTTATAACTTTTGACCACTAGGTGGCGCTGTCTTGAAATATTTTGGTTGCCTTCAGGGGATGGTGCTGATGACACAATCTGAGTTTCGTAATATTACACCAATGCATTTGTTTAGTATAGCATTGTATTTCACAAAACTGTATTGAAGTCAATGGGAATTTCATATTTTGTTCAATTATAGCGCCACCAAGAGGCTCAGTCCCACAATTTTTTTTACGTGTCCTCAGAGTGAGCCCATACATATGTGTGTCAATTTTGGTGAAAATATCTCAATTCGCTTCGGAGTTATAGACATTTATATGAAAAAACACGAAAAAAATGACTGACACATGACTTTGATTGGAAATTAGTACCCCTAAACATCAATATTTTCGCATTTGGGCATTGGCGTATAGCTATCGACCTATGTTTCCAAACTTCTGACGGTGGTTTCGTCTCGATCGGACTAGCGGTTTCAAAGATATAGCCAAATGTTTTTTAAGCGCTAAATCACAACGCTACACAAACCGTAAGGCGAAACCTAGCATGTTTGGTATCGTAGGACTCGGCAACGATTCAGGAGTCTAAAAAGATGAGTTTCGTGAAAATAAGTCGACCACACCCAAAGTTATAAGCATTTGAAAAAAAAAATTCACCACTAGGTGGCGCTGTTTCGAAACTTCTCAGGCTCATTCAGGGCATTGTGCTGATGACCCATACCACGTTTCGTAACAATCCGTTCATGCGTTCATAAAATACAGAATTTTAGCACAAAATTCAAAATGGCCGACAGCCAAAATGACCGATATGGTCAAATTGGATATCAGTCGACTCGGCATGTTGCCCTGAATCTAACGAGACCAATTGTATGATTTTTGGACAAACTGTTCAGAAGTTATAAGCAAAAATAGCCATTTTTCATATCTCCGGACCAGTAGGTGGCGCTGCGCCGAAACGCAGCATGTAGCCTCAGGTCATGCTTGTGAGTACATGTAGCAAGATTGGTCTGAATACGATAAACCTTTGCGGAGATACAGCCTTACGACTGTTTTTGCTAGCGCTACGTAAAATGTATTCGTGCGTTTATCGAAAACGGTTTGACGAATCAATTTGAATTCCATAACTTTTGGTCAACACTGCCTGAAGATGATCTGGTTCAATTTTCGTGCAAATCGGACAAACCGTCTAGGACGAGTTCGAAAAAGTAGCTTTTTCAGAAAATTTAAAATGGCGGCCATATTTATATGACGGAAAATGACGTCATAGGGTGCAATCGAATCGGCATGAGCTCAGAAATAAGAGGAAAAAAGAATTTTGTTGATTGGCCTTACGGTTCAAAAGTTATTAGCAAAATAAAAGTGAAACTTTGGACAGGTGGTGGCGCTAGAGGGAATGACTTAGAAACACCAAAATTGGTGTATTTAATGATGAGACGGTCCTCTATCAGAATGTCAAACCAAAACAACTTTCCCGCAATCGGTTCTATGGGCTGCCATAGACTCCCAGTCGGAAGAAGGAAGAATAATAATAATAATAATAATAATAAGAACGGGAACGAAAACAATAGGTGCCTCCGCACCTTCGGTGCTTGGCCCCTAATAATAAGAACGGGAACGAAAACAATAGGTGCCTCCGCACCTTCGGTGCTTGGCCCCTAATAATAATAATAATAATAATAAGAAACGGAACAGATACAATAGGTGCCTCCGCACCTTCGGTGCTTGGCCCCTAATAATAATAAATATAGCTGCAAGCAGCAATTATCGGGGCCAAGCGCAAGCAGATGACAGGATATGCCAACATGGCTGAAGGTGTCAGACCAACTGCAACAATGAGAAATTAAAGACATTTAGAGAGGATTTTAGGCGAAATGGCTGAAAAATCATATATAAAGTCATTCAAAATATGATTTAATGGATTATCACTTTCAACCAATAGGTGGCGCAGTTAGAAAACTGATGTGATGTGGTCAGAGTGAAGTGACAATGACACATACAAAGTTTGGTGTCAATATGTCAAGGCATTGCAGAGATAAAGCCTGAATAGTGCTTTTAGCATCATGCCTCATCTTTGCTGCTACGCTATACGAAAACAGTTTTGTCTATAGACACGAAATCAATAACTTTTAGTCAGCACAGTCTGGAGATGATACGATTCGATTTTGGTGAAAATCGGACAAACGGTCTAGGAGGAGTTCGAAAAAGTAGGTTTTGACTGAAAATCAAGATGGCGGACAGGAATCTAGGCCAAATAAGGAAAACTTGGTATCTATGTTCTCGGCTTGACCCAATGAATCTATTAAGACCAGTTGCATTACAATAGGCCAACTTATTCAAAAGTTATTAGCAGTTTTGTAAATTTTGTTATAACTTTTGACCACTAGGTGGCACTGTCTCGAAATATTTTGGATACCTTCAGGGGATGGTGCTGATGGCACATTATGAGTTTCCTAATATTACACCAATGCATTTGTTTAGTATAGCATTTTATTTCACAAAACTGTATTGAAGTCAATGGGAATTTCATGTTTTGTTCTATTATAGCGCCACCAAGAGGCTGAGTCCCACCATTTTTTTTACATGTCCTCAGAGTGAGCTCATACATATGTGTGTCGATTTTGGTGAAAATATCTCAATTCGCTTCGGAGTTATAGACATTTAAATGAAAAAACACATAAAAAATGACTGACACATGACTTTGATTGGAATTTACTACCCCTAAACATCAATATTTTCGCATTTGGGCATTGGCGTATAGCTATCGACCTATGTTTCCAAACTTCTGGCGGTGGTTTCGTCTCGATCGGACTAGCGGTTTCGAAGATATAGCCAAATGTTTTTTAAGCACTAAATCACAACGCTACACAAACCGTAAGGCAAAACCTAGCATGTTTGGTATCGTGGGACTCGGCAACGATTCAGGACTCTAATGAGATGAGTCTCGTGAAAATAAGTCGACCACACCCAAAGTTATAAGCATTTGAAAGCATTTGGTGAAAAAAATTCACCACTAGGTGGCACTGTTTCGAAACTTCTCAGGCTCCTTCAGGGCATCGTGCTGATGATCCATTCCAAGTTTTGTAACGATACGTTCACGCGCTCATAAAATACAGCATTTTAGCACATAATTCAAAATGGCCGACAGTCAAAATGGCTGATCGGGGAAAATTGGATATCAGTCGACTCAGCATGACGCCCTGAATCTAACGAGACCACTTTTATGATTTTTGGACAAACCATTCAGAAGTTATAAGCAAAAATAGCCATTTTTCATATCTCCGGACCAGTAGGTGGCACTGCGCCGAAACGCAGCATGCTGCCTCAGGTCATGCTTGTGATGAGATGTACCAAGTTTGGTCTGAATACGATAAACCGTTGCGGAGATACAGCCCTACGACTGTTTTCACAAGCGCTACGTAAAATTTGTTTGCGCGGTATTCGAGAACGGTTTGATGAATCAACACGAATTCCATAACTTTTTTTCGGCATGGTCTGAAGATGATCTGATTCAATTTTCGTGGAAATTGGACCAACGGCCTAGGAGGAGTTCGAAAAAGTAGGTTTTTCGGAAAATTCAAAATGGCGGAAAATTATTATGACGAAAAATTACGTCATAGGATGCAATCGAATCGCCATGAGCTCACGAATCAGAGGGAAAAGGAATTTTGTTTCTAGCCCTTGTGGTTCAAAAGTTATTAGCAGAAACATGAGTGAAAGTTTGGACAGTTGGTGGCGCTAGAGGGAATGACTTAGACACACCAAAATTGGTGTATTTAATGTTGGGACTGTCCTCTATCAGAATGTCAAACCATTACAACTTTCCCGCAATCGGTTCTATGGGCTGCCATAGACTCCCAGTCGGAACAATGAAGAATAATAATAATAATAAATATAGCTGCAAGCAGCAATTACCGGGGCCAAGCAGAATAAGACGACAAGACATGCCAACATGTCTGAAAGTGTCAGACCAACTGCAACAATGAGCAATTAAAGACATTTAAAGAGGATTTTAGGCAAAATGCCTGAAAAATCATAGAAACAATAAATAAAAATATGATTTGATGGATTATCACTTTCGACCAATAGGTGGCGCAGTTACAAAACTGATGTGATGTGGTCAGAGTGAAGTTACAATGACACATACAAAGTTTGGTGTCAATATGTCAAGGCATTGCAGAGATAAAGCCTTAATTAATGCTATTAGCATCATGCCTCAACTTTGCTGCTGCGCTATACGAAAACGGTTTCGTCTATCGACACGAAATCCATAACTTTTAGTCGGCACGGTCTGGAGATGATACGATTCGATTTTGGTGAAAATCGGACAAACGGTCTAGGAGGAGTTCGAAAAAGTAGGTTTTGAATGAAAATCAAGATGGCGGACAAGAAGTTTGACCAAATAAGGAAAATTTGGTATCTATGTTCTCGGCTTGACCCAAGGAATCTATTAAGACCAGTGGCATTTACATAGGCCGATGTATTCAAAAGTTATTAGCAGTTTTGGAAATGTTGTTATAACTTTTGACCACTAGGTGGCGCTGTCTCTAAATATTTTGGGTACCTTCAGGGGATGGTGCTGATGGCACATTCTGAGTTTCGTAATATTACACCAATGCATTTGTTTAGTATAGCATTTTATTTCACAAAACTGCATTGAAGTCAATGGGAATTTCATGTTTTGTTCTATTATAGCGCCACCAAGAGGCTCAGTCCCACCATTTTTTTTATGTGTCCTCATAGTGAGCCCATACATATATGTGTCGATTTTGGTGCAAAAATCTCAATTTGCTTCGGAGTTATAGACATTTATATGAAAAAACACGAAAAAAATGACTGACACATGACTTTGATTGGAAATTAGTACCCCTAAACATTAATATTTTCGCATTTGGGCATTAGCATTCAGCTATCGACCTATGTTTCCAAACTTCTGACGGTGGTTTCGTCTCGATCGGACTAGCGGTTTCAAAGATATAGCCAAATGTTTTTTAAGCGCTAAATCACAACGCTACACAAACCGTAAGGCAAAACCTAGCATGTTTGGTATCGTAGGACTCGGCAATGATTCAGGAGTCTAAAAAGATGAGTTTCGTGAAAATAAGTCGACCACACCCAAAGTTATAAGCATTTGAAAAAAAAAATTCACCACTAGGTGGCGCTGTTTCGAAACTTCTCAGGCTCATTCAGGGCATTGTGCTGATGACCCATACCACGTTTCGTAACAATCCGTTCATGCGTTCATAAAATACAGAATTTTAGCACAAAATTCAAAATGGCCGACAGCCAAAATGACCGATATGGTCAAATTGGATATCAGTCGACTCGGCATGTTGCCCTGAATCTAACGAGACCAATTGTATGATTTTTGGACAAACTGTTCAGAAGTTATAAGCAAAAATAGCCATTTTTCATATCTCCGGACCAGTAGGTGGCGCTGCGCCGAAACGCAGCATGTAGCCTCAGGTCATGCTTGTGAGTACAAGTACCATGTTTGGTCTGAATACGATAAACCGTTGCGGAGATACGGCCTTACGACTGTTTTTGCTAGCGCTACGTAAAATGTATTCGTGCGTTTATCGAAAACGGTTTGACGAATCCATTTGAATTCCATAACTTTTTGTCAGCACTACCTGAAGATGATCTGGTTCAATTTTCGTGCAAATCGGACAAACCGTCTAGGACGAGTTCGAAAAAGTAGCTTTTTTTGAAAATTCAAGATGGCGGCCATATTTTTATGACGGCAAATGACGTCATAGGGTGCAATCGAATCGCCATGAGCTCAGGAATCAGTGGAAAAAAGAATTTCGCTGATTGGCCTTACGGTTCAAAAGTTATTAGCAAAATAAAAGTGAAACTTTGGACAGGTGGTGGCGCTAGAGGGAATGACTTAGAAACACCAAAATTGGTGTATTTAATGTTGAGACGGTCCTCTATCAGAATGTCAAACCAAAACAACTTTCCCGCAATCGGTTCTATGGGCTGCCATAGACTCCCAGTCGGAAGAAGGAAGAATAATAATAATAAATATAGCTGCAAGCAGCAATTATCGGGGCCAAGCGCAAGCAGACGACAGGATATGCCAACATGGCTGAAGGTGTCAGACCAACTGCAACAATGAGCAATTAAATACATTTAAAGAGGATTTTAGGCGAAATGGCTGAAAAATCATATAAAAAGTCATTCGAAATATGATTTAATGGATTATCACTTTCGACCAATCTGTGGCGCAGTTACAAAACTGATGTGATGTGGTCAGAGTGAAGTGACAATGACACATACAAAGTTTGGTGTCAATATGTCAAGGCATTGCAGAGATAAAGCCTGAATAGTGCTTTTAGCATCATGCCTCAACTTTGCTGCTACGCTATACGAAAACGGTTTCGTCTATAGACACGAAATCCATAACTTTTAGTCAGCACAGTCTGGAGATGATACGATTCGATTTTGGTGAAAATCGGACAAACGGTCTAGGAGGAGTTCGAAAAAGTAGGTTTTGACTGAAAATCAAGATGGCGGACAGAAAGCTAGGCCAAATAAGGAAACCTTGGTATCTATGTTCTCGTCTTGACCCAAGGAATCTATTAAGACCAGTTGCATTACAATAGGCCAACTTATTCAAAAGTTATTAGCAGTTTTGTAAATTTTGTTATAACTTTTGACCACTAGGTGGCACTGTCTCGAAATATTTTGGGTACCTTCAGGGGATGGTGCTGATGGCACATTTTGAGTTTCGTAATATTACACCAATGCATTTGTTTAGTATAGCATTTTATTTCACAAAACTGCATTGAAGTCAATGGGAATTTCATGTTTTGTTCTATTATAGCGCCACCAAGAGGCTGAGTCCCACCATCTTTTTTACATGTCCTCAGAGTGAGCTCATACATATGTGTGTCGATTTTGGTGAAAATATCTCAATTCGCTTCGGAGTTATAGACATTTATATGAAAAAACATGTAAAAAATGACTGACACATGACTTTGTTTGGAATTTACTACCCCTAAACATCAATATTTTCGCATTTGGGCATTGGCGTATAGCTATCGACCTATGTTTCCAAACTTCTGACGGTGGTTTCGTCTCGATCGGACTAGCGGTTTCAAAGATATAGCCAAATGTTTTTTAAGCGCTAAATCACAACGCTACACAAACCGTAAGGCGAAACCTAGCATGTTTGGTATCATAGGACTCGGCAACGATTCAGGAGTCTAAAAAGATGAGTTTCGTGAAAATAAGTCGACCACACCCAAAGTTATAAGCATTTGAAAAAAAAAATTCACCACTAGGTGGCACTGTTTCGAAACTTCTCAGGCTCCTTCAGGACATCATGCTGATGACCCATACCGAGTTTCGTAACGATACGTTCATGCATTCCTAAAATACAGCATTTTAGCACATAATTCAAAATGGCCGACAGCCAAAATGGTTGATCGGGGAAAATTGGATATCAGTCGACTCAGCATGACGCCCTGAATCTATCGAGACCACTTTTATGATTTTTGGACAAACTGTTCAGAAGTTATAAGCAAAAATAGCAATTTTTCATATCTCCGGACCAGTAGGTGGCGCTGCGCCGAAACGCAGCATGTAGCCTCAGGTCATGCTTGTGATGACATGTACCAAGTTTGGTCTGAATATGATAAAGTGTTGAGGAGATACTGGCTTGTGTCTATTTTTGCAAGCGCTACATAAAATTTGTTTGCGCGGTATTCGAGAACGGTTCGACGAATCAACACGAATTCCATAACTTTTTGTCGGCATGGTCTGAAGATGATCTGATTCAATTTTCGTGGAAATTGGAGCAACGGCCTAGGAGGAGTTCGAAAAAGTAGCTTTTTCGGAAAATTCAAAATGGCGGAAAAATTATAATTACGGAAAATGACGTCATAGGGTGCAATCGAATCGCCATGAGCTCACGAATCAGAGGAAAAAAGAATTTTGTTTCTAGCCCTTGTGGTTCAAAAGTTATTAGCAGAAACATGAGTGAAACTTTGGACAGTTGGTGGCGCTAGAGGGAATGACTTAGACACACCAAAATTGGTGTATTTAATGTTGGGACTGTCCTCTATCAGAATGTCAAACCATTACAACTTTCCCGCAATCGGTTCTATGGGCTGCCATAGACTCCCAGTCGGAACAATGAAGAATAATAATAATAATAAATATAGCTGCAAGCAGCAATTATCGGGGCCAAGCGCAAGCAGACGACAGGATATGCCAACATGGCTGAAGGTGTCAGACCAACTGCAACAATGAGCAATTAAATACATTTAAAGAGGATTTTAGGCGAAATGGCTGAAAAATCATATAAAAAGTCATTCGAAATATGATTTAATGGATTATCACTTTCGACCAATCTGTGGCGCAGTTACAAAACTGATGTGATGTGGTCAGAGTGAAGTGACAATGACACATACAAAGTTTGGTGTCAATATGTCAAGGCATTGCAGAGATAAAGCCTGAATAGTGCTTTTAGCATCATGCCTCAACTTTGCTGCTACGCTATACGAAAACGGTTTCGTCTATAGACACGAAATCCATAACTTTTAGTCAGCACAGTCTGGAGATGATACGATTCGATTTTGGTGAAAATCGGACAAACGGTCTAGGAGGAGTTCGAAAAAGTAGGTTTTGACTGAAAATCAAGATGGCGGACAGAAAGCTAGGCCAAATAAGGAAACCTTGGTATCTATGTTCTCGTCTTGACCCAAGGAATCTATTAAGACCAGTTGCATTACAATAGGCCAACTTATTCAAAAGTTATTAGCAGTTTTGTAAATTTTGTTATAACTTTTGACCACTAGGTGGCACTGTCTCGAAATATTTTGGGTACCTTCAGGGGATGGTGCTGATGGCACATTTTGAGTTTCGTAATATTACACCAATGCATTTGTTTAGTATAGCATTTTATTTCACAAAACTGCATTGAAGTCAATGGGAATTTCATGTTTTGTTCTATTATAGCGCCACCAAGAGGCTGAGTCCCACCATCTTTTTTACATGTCCTCAGAGTGAGCTCATACATATGTGTGTCGATTTTGGTGAAAATATCTCAATTCGCTTCGGAGTTATAGACATTTATATGAAAAAACATGTAAAAAATGACTGACACATGACTTTGTTTGGAATTTACTACCCCTAAACATCAATATTTTCGCATTTGGGCATTGGCGTATAGCTATCGACCTATGTTTCCAAACTTCTGACGGTGGTTTCGTCTCGATCGGACTAGCGGTTTCAAAGATATAGCCAAATGTTTTTTAAGCGCTAAATCACAACGCTACACAAACCGTAAGGCGAAACCTAGCATGTTTGGTATCATAGGACTCGGCAACGATTCAGGAGTCTAAAAAGATGAGTTTCGTGAAAATAAGTCGACCACACCCAAAGTTATAAGCATTTGAAAAAAAAAATTCACCACTAGGTGGCACTGTTTCGAAACTTCTCAGGCTCCTTCAGGACATCATGCTGATGACCCATACCGAGTTTCGTAACGATACGTTCATGCATTCCTAAAATACAGCATTTTAGCACATAATTCAAAATGGCCGACAGCCAAAATGGTTGATCGGGGAAAATTGGATATCAGTCGACTCAGCATGACGCCCTGAATCTATCGAGACCACTTTTATGATTTTTGGACAAACTGTTCAGAAGTTATAAGCAAAAATAGCAATTTTTCATATCTCCGGACCAGTAGGTGGCGCTGCGCCGAAACGCAGCATGTAGCCTCAGGTCATGCTTGTGATGACATGTACCAAGTTTGGTCTGAATATGATAAAGTGTTGAGGAGATACTGGCTTGTGTCTATTTTTGCAAGCGCTACATAAAATTTGTTTGCGCGGTATTCGAGAACGGTTCGACGAATCAACACGAATTCCATAACTTTTTGTCGGCATGGTCTGAAGATGATCTGATTCAATTTTCGTGGAAATTGGAGCAACGGCCTAGGAGGAGTTCGAAAAAGTAGCTTTTTCGGAAAATTCAAAATGGCGGAAAAATTATAATTACGGAAAATGACGTCATAGGGTGCAATCGAATCGCCATGAGCTCACGAATCAGAGGAAAAAAGAATTTTGTTTCTAGCCCTTGTGGTTCAAAAGTTATTAGCAGAAACATGAGTGAAACTTTGGACAGTTGGTGGCGCTAGAGGGAATGACTTAGACACACCAAAATTGGTGTATTTAATGTTGGGACTGTCCTCTATCAGAATGTCAAACCATTACAACTTTCCCGCAATCGGTTCTATGGGCTGCCATAGACTCCCAGTCGGAACAATGAAGAATAATAATAATAAATATAGCTGCAAGCAGCAATTACCGGGGCCAAGCAGAATAAGACGACAAGACATGCCAAAATGTCTGAAAGTGTCAGACCAACTGCAACAATGAGCAATTAAAGACATTTAAAGAGGATTTTAGGCGAAATGGCTGAAAAATCATGTAAAAAGTGATTCAAAATATGATTTAATGGATTGTCACTTTTGACCAAAAGGTGGCGCTGTTACGAAATTGATGTGGTGTGGTCAGAGTAAGTAGACAGTGACACATACAAAGTTTTGTGTCAATATGTCGAGGCATTGCAGATATAAAGCCTGAATAGTCATTTTGGCATCATGCCTCAACTTTGCTGCTGTGCTATACGAAAACGGTTTCATCAATCGACACGAAATCCATAACTTTTTGTCGGCACAGTCTGGAGATGATACGATTCGATTTTGGTGAAAATCGGACAAACGGTCTAGGAGGAGTTCGAAAAAGTAGGTTTTGACTGAAAATCAAGATGGCGGACAGGAAGTTTGGCCAAATAAGGAAAACTTGGTATCTATGTTCTCGGCTTGACCCAAGGAATCTATTAAGAACCGTGGAATTTCAATAGCCAGATTTATTCAAAAGTTATTAGCCTTTTTGGAAATTTTGTTATAACTTTTGACCACTAGGTGGCGCTGTCTTGAAATATTTTGGTTGCCTTCAGGGGATGGTGCTGATGACACAATCTGAGTTTCGTAATATTACACCAATGCATTTGTTTAGTATAGCATTTTATTTCACAAAACTGTATTGAAGTCAATGGGAATTTCATATTTTGTTCAATTATAGCGCCACCAAGAGGCTCAGTCCCACAATTTTTTTTACGTGTCCTCAGAGTGAGCCCATACATATGTGTGTCAATTTTGGTGAAAATATCTCAATTCGCTTCGGAGTTATAGACATTTATATGAAAAAACACGAAAAAAATGACTGACACATGACTTTGATTGGAAATTAGTACCCCTAAACATCAATATTTTCGCATTTGGGCATTGGCGTATAGCTATCGACCTATGTTTCCAAACTTCTGACGGTGGTTTCGTCTCGATCGGACTAGCGGTTTCAAAGATATAGCCAAATGTTTTTTAAGCGCTAAATCACAACGCTACACAAACCGTAAGGCGAAACCTAGCATGTTTGGTATCGTAGGACTCGGCAACGATTCAGGAGTCTAAAAAGATGAGTTTCGTGAAAATAAGTCGACCACACCCAAAGTTATAAGCATTTGAAAAAAAAAATTCACCACTAGGTGGCGCTGTTTCGAAACTTCTCAGGCTCATTCAGGGCATTGTGCTGATGACCCATACCACGTTTCGTAACAATCCGTTCATGCGTTCATAAAATACAGAATTTTAGCACAAAATTCAAAATGGCCGACAGCCAAAATGACCGATATGGTCAAATTGGATATCAGTCGACTCGGCATGTTGCCCTGAATCTAACGAGACCAATTTTATGATTTTTGGACAAACTGTTCAGAAGTTATAAGCAAAAATAGCCATTTTTCATATCTCCGGACCAGTAGGTGGCGCTGCGCCGAAACACAGCATGTAGCCTCAGGTCATGCTTGTGAGTAAAAGTACCAAGTTTGGTCTGAATACGATAAACCGTTGCGGAGATACGGCCTTACGACTGTTTTTGCTAGCGCTACGTAAAATGTATTTGTGCGTTTATCGAAAACGGTTTGACGAATCCATTTGAATTCCATAACTTTTTGTCAGCACTACCTGAAGATGATCTGGTTCAATTTTCGTGCAAATCGGACAAACCGTCTAGGACGAGTTCGAAAAAGTAGCTTTTTTTGAAAATTCAAGATGGCGGCCATATTTTTATGACGGAAAATGACGTCATAGGGTGCAATCGAATCGCCATGAGCTCAGGAATCAGAGGAAAAAAGAATTTCGCTGATTGGCCTTACGGTTCAAAAGTTATTAGCAAAATAAAAGTGAAACTTTGGACAGGTGGTGGCGCTAGAGGGAATGACTTAGAAACACCAAAATTGGTGTATTTAATGTTGAGACGGTCCTCTATCAGAATGTCAAACCAAAACAACTTTCCCGCAATCGGTTCTATGGGCTGCCATAGACTCCCATGGCGGAAGAATAATAATAATAATAATAATAATAATAATAATAATAATAATAAGAAACGGAACAGATACAATAGGTGCCTCCGCACCTTCGGTGCTTGGCCCCTAAATATAGCTGCAAGCAGCCATTACCGGGGCCAAGCACAATCAGATGACAAGACATGCCAACATGGCTGAAAGTGTCAGACCAACTGCAACAATGAGCAATTAAAGACATTAAAGAGTATTTTAGGCCAAATGCCTGAAAAATCATAGAAACAGTAAATAAAAATATGATTTAATGGATTATCACTTTCAACCAATAGGTGGCGCAGTTACAAACCTGATGTGATGCGGTCAGAGTGAAGTGACAATGACACATACAAAGTTTGGTGTCAATATGTCAAGGCATTGCAGAGATAAAGCCTGAATAGTGCCTTTGGCATCATGCCACAACTTTGCTGCTGCGGTATACGACAACGGTTTCGTCAATCGACACGAAATCAATAACTTTTAGTCGGCACGGTCTGGAGATGATACGATTCGATTTTGGTGAAAATCGGACAAACGGTCTAGGAGGAGTTCGAAAAAGTAGGTTTTGACTGAACATCAAGATGGCGGACAGGAAGTTCGGCCAAATAAGGAAAACTTGGTATCTATGTTCTCGGCTTGACCCAAGGAATCTATTAAGACCAGTGGCATTTCAATAGACAGATTTATTCAAAAGTTATTAGCCTTTTTGGAAATTTTGTTATAACTTTTGACCACTAGGTGGCGCTGTTTCGAAATATTTTGAGTACCTTCAGGGGATGGTGCTGAAGGCACATTCTGAGTTTCGTAATATTACACCAATGCATTTGTTTAGTATAGCATTTTATTTCACAAAACTGCATTGAAGTCAATGGGAATTTCATGTTTTGTTCTATTATAGCGCCACCAAGAGGCTCAGTCCCACCATTTTTTTTATGTGTCATCAGAGTGAGCCCATACATATATGTGTCGATTTTGGTGCAAAAATCTCAATTTGCTTCGGAGTTATAGACATTTATATGAAAAAACACGAAAAAAATGACTGACACATGACTTTGATTGGAAATTAGTACCCCTAAACATCAATATTTTCGCATTTGGGCATTGGCGTATAGCTATCGACCTATGTTTCCAAACTTCTGACGGTGGTTTCGTCTCGATCGGACTAGCGGTTTCAAAGATATAGCCAAATGTTTTTTAAGCGCTAAATCACAACGCTACACAAACCGTAAGGCAAAACCTAGCATGTTTGGTATCGTAGGACTCGGCAATGATTCAGGAGTCTAAAAAGATGAGTTTCGTGAAAATAAGTCGACCACACCCAAAGTTATAAGCATTTGAAAAAAAAAATTCACCACTAGGTGGCGCTGTTTCGAAACTTCTCAGGCTCATTCAGGGCATTGTGCTGATGACCCATACCACGTTTCGTAACAATCCGTTCATGCGTTCATAAAATACAGAATTTTAGCACAAAATTCAAAATGGCCGACAGCCAAAATGACCGATATGGTCAAATTGGATATCAGTCGACTCGGCATGTTGCCCTGAATCTAACGAGACCAATTGTATGATTTTTGGACAAACTGTTCAGAAGTTATAAGCAAAAATAGCCATTTTTCATATCTCCGGACCAGTAGGTGGCGCTGCGCCGAAACACAGCATGTAGCCTCAGGTCATGCTTGTGAGTACAAGTACCAAGTTTGGTCTGAATACGATAAACCGTTGCGGAGATACGGCCTTACGACTGTTTTTGCTAGCGCTACGTAAAATGTATTCGTGCGTTTATCGAAAACGGTTTGACGAATCCATTTGAATTCCATAACTTTTTGTCAGCACTACCTGAAGATGATCTGGTTCAATTTTCGTGCAAATCGGACAAACCGTCTAGGACGAGTTCGAAAAAGTAGCTTTTTTTGAAAATTCAAGATGGCGGCCATATTTTTATGACGGCAAATGACGTCATAGGGTGCAATCGAATCGCCATGAGCTCAGGAATCAGTGGAAAAAAGAATTTCGCTGATTGGCCTTACGGTTCAAAAGTTATTAGCAAAATAAAAGTGAAATTTTGGACAGGTGGTGGCGCTAGAGGGAATGACTTAGAAACACCAAAATTGGTGTATTTAATGTTGAGACGGTCCTCTATCAGAATGTCAAACCAAAACAACTTTCCCGCAATCGGTTCTATGGGCTGCCATAGACTCCCAGTCGGAAGAAGGAAGAATAATAATAATAATAATAATAATAAGAACGGGAACGAAAACAATAGGTGCCTCCGCACCTTCGGTGCTTGGCCCCTAAATATAGCTGCAAGCAGCAATTATCGGGGCCAAGCGCAAGCAGATGACAGGATATGCCAACATGGCTGAAGGTGTCAGACCAACTGCAACAATGAGCAATTAAAGACATTTAGAGAGGATTTTAGGCGAAATGGCTGAAAAATCATATAAAAAGTAATTCAGAATATGATTTAATGGATTATCACTTTCGACCAATAGGTGGAGCAGTTACAAAACTGATGTGATGTGGTCAGAGTGAAGTGACAATGACACATTCAAATTTTGGTGTCAATATTTCAACGGATTGCAGAGATAACGCCTGAATAGTGCTTTTGGCATCATGCCTCAACTTTGCTGCTGCGCTATACGAAAACGGTTTCGTCAATCGACACGAAATCCATAACTTTTAGTTGGCACCGTCTGGAGATGATACGATTTGATTTTGGTGAAAATCGGACAAACGGTCTAGGAGGAGTTCGAAAAAGTAGGTTTTGAATGAAAATCAAGATGGCGGACAGGAAGTTAGGCCAAATAAGGAAAACTTGGTATCTATGTTCTCGGCTTGACCCAGGGAATCTATTAAGACCAGTGGCATTTCAATAGCCTAATGTATTCAAAAGTTATTAGCCTTTTTGTAAATTTTGTTATAACTTTTGACCACTAGGTGGCGCTGTCTCGAAATATTTTGGGTACCTTCAGGGGATGGAGCTGATGGCACATTCTGAGTTTCGTAATTTTACACCAATGTATTTGTTTAGTATAGCATTTTATTTCACAAAACTGTATTGAAGTCAATGGGAATTTCATGTTTTGTTCTGTTATAGCGCCACCAAGAGGCTCAGTCCCACCATTTTTTTTATGTGTCCTCAGAGTGAGCCCATACATATGTGTGTCAATTTTGGTGAAGATATCTCAATTCGCTTCGGAGTTATAGACATTTATATGAAAAAACACGTAAAAAATGACTGACACATGACTTTGATTGGAATTTACTACCCCTAAACATCAATATTTTTGCATTTGGGCATTGGCGTATAGCTATCGACCTATGTTTCCAAACTTCTGACGGTGGTTTCGTCTCGATCGGACTAGCGGTTTCGAAGATATAGCCAAATGTTTTTTAAGCGCTAAATCACAACGCTACACAAACCGTAAGGCGAAACCTAGCATGTTTGGTATCGTGGGACTCGGCAACGATTCAGGACTCTAATGAGATGAGTCTCGTGAAAATAAGTCGACCACACCCAAAGTTATAAGCATTTGGAAGCATTTGGGGAAAAAAATTCACCACTAGATGGCACTGTTTCGAAACTTCTCAGGCTCCTTCAGGATATCATGCTGATGACCCATACCGAGTTTCGTAACGATAGGTTCATGCATTCCTAAAATACAGCATTTTAGCACATAATTCAAAATGGCCGACAGCCAAAATGGCTGATCTGGGAAAATTGGATATCAGTCGACTCAGCATGATGCCCTGAATCTAACAAGACCACTTTTATGATTTTTGGACAAACCATTCAGAAGTTATAAGCAAAAACAGCCATTTTTCATATCTCCGGACCAGTAGGTGGCACTGCGCCGAAACGCAGCATGTAGGCTCAGGTCATGCTTGTGATGATATGTGTTTAGTTTGGTCTGAATACGATAAAGTGTTGCGGAGATACAGGCTTGTGTCTGTTTTCGGAAGCGCTACATAAAATTTGTTTGCGCGGTATTCGAGAACGGTTTGACGAATCAACACGAATTGCATAACTTTTTGTCGGCATGGTCTGAAGATGATCTGATTCAATTTTCGTGGAAATTGGAGCAACGGCCTAGGAGGAGTTCGAAAAAGTAGGTTTTTTGAAAAATTCAAAATGGCGGAAAAATTATAATGACGGAAAATGACGTCATATGGTGCAATCGAATCGTCATGAGCTCAGGAATTAGAGGAAAAAAGAATTTTGTTTCTAGCCCTTGTGGTTCAAAAGTTATTAGCATAAACATGACTGCAACTTTGGACAGGTGGTGGCGCTAGAGGGAATGACTTAGACACACCAAAATTGGTGTATTTAATGTTGGGACTATCCTCTATCAGAATGTCAAACCATTACAACTTTCCCGCGATCGGTTCTATGGGCTGCCATAGACTCCCAGTCGGAAGAAGGAAGAATAATAATAATAATAATAATAATAAGAACGGGAACAAAAACAATAGGTGCCTCCGCACCTTCGGTGCTTGGCCCCTAATAATAATAATAATAAGAACGCGAACGAAAACAATAGGTGCCTCCGCACCTTCGGTGCTTGGCCCCTAATAATAATAATAAGAACGCGAACGAAAACAATAGGTGCCTCCGCACCTTCGGTGCTTGGCCCCTAATAATAATAATAAGAACGGGAACGAAAACAATAGGTGCCTCCGCACCTTCGGTGCTTGGCCCCTAATAATAATAATAATAAGAACGGGAACGAAAACAATAGGTGCCTCCGCACCTTCGGTGCTTGGCCCCTAATAATAAGAACGGGAACGAAAACAATAGGTGCCTCCGCACCTTCGGTGCTTGGCCCCTAATAATAATAATAAGAACGGGAACGAAAACAATAGGTGCCTCCGCACCTTCGGTGCTTGGCCCCTAATAAGAACGGGAACAGATACAATAGGTGCCTACGCACCTTCGGTGCTTGGCCCCTAAATATAGCTGCAAGCAGCAATTATCGGGGCCAAGCGCAAGCAGACGACAGGGTATGCCAACATGGCTGAAGGTGTCAGACCAACTGCAACAATGAGCAATTAAATACATTTAAAGAGGATTTTAGGCGAAATGGCTGAAAAATCATATAAAAAGTCATTTGAAATATGATTTAATGGATTATCACTTTCGACCAATCTGTGGCGCAGTTACAAAACTGATGTGATGTGGTCAGAGTGAAGTGACAATGACACATACAAAGTTTGGTGTCAATATGTCAAGGCATTGCAGAGATAAAGCCTGAATAGTGCTTTTAGCATCATGCCTCAACTTTGCTGCTACGCTATACGAAAACGGTTTCGTCTATAGACACGAAATCCATAACTTTTAGTCAGCATAGTCTGGAGATGATACGATTCGATTTTGGTGAAAATCGGACAAACGGTCTAGGAGGAGTTCGAAAAAGTAGGTTTTGACTGAAAATCAAGATGGCGGACAGGAAGCTAGGCCAAATAAGGAAACCTTGGTATCTATGTTCTCGTCTTGACCCAAGGAATCTATTAAGACCAGTTGCATTACAATAGGCCAACTTATTCAAAAGTTATTAGCAGTTTTGTAAATTTTGTTATAACTTTTGACCACTAGGTGGCACTGTCTCGAAATATTTTGGGTACCTTCAGGGGATGGTGCTGATGGCACATTTTGAGTTTCGTAATATTACACCAATGCATTTGTTTAGTATAGCATTTTATTTCACAAAACTGCATTGAAGTCAATGGGAATTTCATGTTTTGTTCTATTATAGCGCCACCAAGAGGCTGAGTCCCACCATCTTTTTTACATGTCCTCAGAGTGAGCTCATACATATGTGTGTCGATTTTGGTGAAAATATCTCAATTCGCTTCGGAGTTATAGACATTTATATGAAAAAACATGTAAAAAATGACTGACACATGACTTTGTTTGGAATTTACTACCCCTAAACATCAATATTTTCGCATTTGGGCATTGGTGTATAGCTATCGACCTATGTTTTCAAACTTCTGACGGTGGTTTCATCTCGATCGGACTAGCGGTTTCAAAGATATAGCCAAATGTTTTTTAAGCGCTAAATCACAACGCTACACAAACCGTAAGGCGAAACCTAGCATGTTTGGTATCATAGGACTCGGCAACGATTCAGGAGTCTAAAAAGATGAGTTTCGTGAAAATAAGTCGACCACACCCAAAGTTATAAGCATTTGAAAAAAAAATTCACCACTAGGTGGCGCTGTTTCGAAACTTCTCAGGCTCATTCAGGGCATTGTGCTGATGACCCATACCACGTTTCGTAACAATCTGTTCATGCGTTCTTAAAATACAGCATTTTAGCACAAAATTCAAAATGGCCGACAGTCAAAATGGCCGATATGGTAATATTGGTTATCAGTCGACTCGGCATGTTACCCTGAATCTAACGAGACCAATTTTATGATTTTTGGACAAACTGTTCAGAAGTTATAAGCAAAAATAGCCATTTTTCATATCTCCGGACCAGTAGGTGGCGCTGCGCCGAAACACAGCATGTAGCCTCAAGTCATGCTTGTGATGACATGTACCAAGTTTGGTCTGAATCCGATAAAGCGTTGCGGAGATACGGCCTTACATCTGTTTTCGCAAGCGCTACGTAAAATGTATTCGTGGGTTTATCGAAAACTGTTAAGCGAATCAACTTGAATTCCATAACTTTTTGTCAGCATGGTCTGTAGATGATCTGGTTCAATTTTCGTGCAAATCGGACAAACCGTCTAGGACGAGTTCGAAAAAGTAGCTTTTTAGATAAATTCAAAATGGCGGCCATATTGTTATGACAGAAATGATGTCATAGGGTGCAATCGAATTGGCATGAGCTCAGGAATCAGAGAGAAAAATAATTTTGTTGATTGGCCTTACGGTTCAAAAGTTATTAGCAAAATAAAAGTGAAACTTTGGACAGGTGGTGGCGCTAGAGGGAATGACTTAGACACACCAAAATTGGTGTATTTAATGTTGGGACTGTCCTCTATCAGAATGTCAAACCAAAACAACTTTCCCGCATTCGGTTCTATGGGCTGCCATAGACTCCCAGTTGGAAGAAGGAAGAATAATAATAATAAGAACGGGAACAGATACAATAGGTGCCTACGCACCTTCGGTGCTTGGCCCCTAATAAGAACGGGAACAGATACAATAGGTGCCTACGCACCTTCGGTGCTTGGCCCCTAATAAGAACGGGAACAGATACAATAGGTGCCTACGCACCTTCGGTGCTTGGCCCCTAATAAACAGAGCAATTCCAAGAGGGTCCTCACACCATCGGTGCTCGGGCCCTAATAATAAGTAGGGGATCACTAAATCGAGAGAATTATTCTGATTTTATGATACACTCAAAATATTCCACAACAAATCCTTTAAATGTAATGATATTCAGAACGGAACAAGAATAAAAACTTAAAAATAAACTATAAACAAAGCCAAAACGAAAAAATAAATATAATAAAAAAATTTAATTTCAAGCAATCCATGGCATGATTTATTTATTTTTTGGACTAAAACATTCTGGCTTTTTTTAAACTCAAACATAATTCTTAAATTGAATAATAATAATAATAAAAGAATAAAATGGGTTTAGTTCTGATTTCGTTGAAATCGCTCGCTCTCCGTACCTAACTTTTCCTGAATACAATCACTATTGAAACTGTGATATTGATTTCATAAAACAGGTTATTAACAGTTAAAATGAAGTCCTTTACATTTTAGATGCAATATTGACTGTTTTTGTTCTGTTTCAGCAGCGGAAATAGTTAAACAAAGATCACAGAAGAACGCATCTCACAGGAACGTGTTTTCTCATAACTGAATGATTCAGCATTTTGAAAGAATTGGTTGACTCAAAGATTGAATGATCAATCCATAAACATCTGTTTATGTTTATGGATTGGACGTTTATGGATCCATGTTTATGGATCTGTATGTTATGGATTACGAATCATTTGAACGAATGAATCAATGACTCGCTCATTAAGACGGTCACTTGGCGAATGCGCATGCGTCGCGTCTGAGCGCGTTGTTGTCTTTGGAGCTCCATCGATTGATTTATAATTCTTGATTTCTCTTTAAACTCACTTACAACGAACATTTTCTACTTTTCCTCACCTCATAGTTATAACGTGGATTGTTGAGCAGACGCGTCTCAAGCCTTGTGATCCAACGCTGGATACTCTTATAGGTTACGTCCGTGGATCACGGCTGAACGCGTCTTCTCCGCACTCATTTAAGTTACAAACAAACATTTTTTCGCCTATCGTGCGTCTACTCTACACCCGTACCACTGAAAAGACGGATTATATCCAAGACTTAAGCCATAAATTAGTATTAATATTGATAGCACCACTGGTAGCGTCGTTGCTAACTTAACTTACTGTCCATCTGTTAAAATGGCGAATATATCAAATGTAAGTAGTCTACCTTTTGGTGCAGGTGAGGACACATTTGAGCTGCACGCGGTGCAGTCTGAGCTGGAAGCTGTTGAGAAACAGATCCACGACCTTTTAGTAAGAAAAGCCGAGCTGATAGACCGGCGTTTGGCTCTCGAAACATCACGTGCCGAGGCACACAAATCAGAGATTAATGTTACTAACCCGCTGACTCCGACCTCGTCTACTCCGTGCGTTCCTCAACATCGGTCCCGAACGTCGAGGTCGCGATCAGCCATGGTCTCGTTCACTCCGGCTCCAACATGCCATCACGAAGCCTGGATTTTTCCGCAGCGGAAGTCGCGAGTCAGGTCTAGACCAAGAAAACTCTCTCCGACCCTCCCGGTTTTCGAGATATCCACACAAAACCGCTTCTCCCCTCTTCGCGAAACAGAACGCGATGCTGTGATCATCGGCGATTCCATCGTTCGACACGTACACGTTACGTTAAATAAAAGTAAGGTGCATAGTCACTGCTTTCCTGGTGCTCGTGTTTCTGAAATCGCTGCTCACGTTCCCGAGATTCTGAACGAGCGCGTCGGAACCGTTGTCCTGCACGCGGGAGGGGCCGACATCAGACTGCGCCAAACGGAGGTTTTGAAGAAAGACTTCAGGAATCTGATCGATACGGTACGCAGCACATCGCCTGATATAACGATTATTGTGTCAGGACCGCTTCCCACGTATCGACTAGGTCATGAAAAGTTTAGTAGATTATTTGCGCTTAATGAATGGTTAATGTCATGGTGCAATGAGCAGAAACTTCTCTTTGTAAATAATTGGAATCTGTTTTGGGAGCGTCCTAGGCTTTACCGTGCTGATGGCTTACACCCAAGCAGATTCGGATCGGATCTTCTGTCAGATAACATCTCCAAAATGTTAAATACCTTTTGACTAGTAAACAAAAGTCCAAATCATAGTCTCTGCTGCACCAATTCAACTGATATAAATAGTGTAGAACATTGCATAGAAACTGTGTCTATTCCTCGTTTAGTGAGATCAAATCATAAATCTACTGCAGGATCTAGAAAAAATCTAATTGTTATTAAACCAGAAAATGTTGCTATTGGTAATCAAAAACAATTTTTAAAGCTAGGTCTTCTAAACATTAGATCACTCACACCTAAGGCAGTTATTGTAAATGAAATAGTCACAGATAATAGCTTCGATGTACTTTGCCTTACTGAAACCTGGCTTAAACCAAATGATTATTTTGGTTTAAATGAGTCTACTCCAGCAGGATACTCCTATAAGCACGAGCCCCGTCTGAATGGTCGTGGCGGCGGTGTTGCAACAATCTATAGAGATTTTCTCAATGTTACTCAGAAAACGGGTTATAAGTTTATTTCATTTGAAGTACTTGTACTAAATGTTACGCTCTTAGATGTTCGAAAAACATCCCTATTATCTCTAGCCTTGGCTACCGTATATAGACCGCCTGGGCCTTACGCTGATTTCCTAAAAGAGTTTGCAGATTTTCTCTCAGACCTATTAGTTAACTTCGATAAAGCATTAATTGTTGGAGACTTTAATATCCATGTAGATAATCAAAATGATGCGTTAGGGGCTGCGTTTACAGATTTATTAAACTCCTTTGGGGTCAAGCAAAACATTACCGGACCGACTCATCGATTTAATCAAACACTCGATTTAATTATATCACATGGAACCGATCCAACCGATATAGATATCATTCCACAAAGTGACGATGTCACTGACCATTACATGGTAACTTGCATATTACGTACTCCTGTAATATATCATGCTGCGCTGCGTTATCGATTAGGCAGAACAATCCTTCCATCCACCATAGATAATTTTTCAAACAGCTTATCGGATCTGTCTCAGCTGCTCAGTGAACCCAAACAAACAGATGAACTTGAGGAATTAACTAGCACTATGAGCACCATTCTCTCTGGATCATTGGATATTGTTGCGCCCATTAGATTAAAAAAGGTCAGAGAGAAAAGTAAAGCACCATGGTACAACAATACTACGCGTGTTCTAAAGAGAGAAACCCGTAATTTAGAGCGTAAATGGAAACAAACCAACTTAGAGGTCTTAAGAATCGCATGGAAAGACAGTATGTCACGTTATAAAAAGGCCCTAAAAGCGGCCAGGGCTGAGCATCTACGCAAACTAATAGAAAACAACCATAACAATCCTAAGTTCTTATTTAACACCGTGGCGAGACTAACAAATAAACAGATGTCTCCTGAACAAAGTATTCCATTACAGTTTAGTAGTAATGATTTCATGAAGTTCTTCACTGAGAAAATAGAAAACATCAGAACCACAATTGTAAACGTTCAATCCTCAATCGCGCCTTATAATTCAGCCTCAATTATCACGCCGCAAGAACAATTACAGTGCTTCACAACTATAGAACAAAAAGAGTTAAATAAACTTTTTACTTCATCTAAAACAACAACATGTTTATTAGATCCCATACCAACTAAACTATTGAAAGAAGTGTTACCTGTAGTGGAAGAGCCTCTCCTCAATATTATTAACTCGTCTTTATCTTTAGGTTATGTTCCAAAAACATTTAAACTGGCAGTTATAAAACCTCTCATTAAGAAACCACAATTAGATCCGAATAATCTAGTAAATTATAGACCCATTTCAAATCTACCTTTTATGTCTAAAATACTAGAAAAAGTTGTGTCCGCTCAACTGGGCTCTTTCTTACAAGAAAATGACACCTATGAAAAGTTTCAGTCTGGATTCAGGCCGCATCATAGCACTGAAACTGCGCTCGTTAAAATCACAAATGATTTACTTTTAGCTTCTGACCAAGGCTGTATCTCAATATTAGTTTTACTTGATCTTAGTGCTGCGTTCGATACTATAGATCATACAATACTCTTAGATCGACTACAAAATTATACTGGTGTTCAAGGACAAGCATTAAGCTGGTTTAGATCGTATTTATCTGACCGCTACCATTTTGTTTATTTAAATGGAGAAAAATCTATCATAACTCCAGTAAACTATGGAGTGCCGCAGGGATCTGTGTTAGGCCCTCTATTATTCTCAATATATATGCTACCACTTGGAAATATTATAAGGAAACATGGAATTAGTTTCCATTGTTATGCTGATGACACTCAAATCTATATTTCATCACGGCCAGATGAAAACGCTAAATTATCCAAATTGACAGAGTGTGTTAACCTGTTAAGCTGCAACCCCACTTTTGAAAAATCCCAAGAAATGACATACCCAAACTGAAACAGATACAGTTCATGAACCCTTTGTACTAAAAGCACAAGTATGATCTCATTTGAAAGCTGACACCTGGCAGTTTATTGTAATGTAGAATTAATTATTGTCATAATGACAAAAATTGTTATAAATAGCTTCAAAGTTTTGTAAAGTTATTAGAAATTATTTTTTATGAAACATCCTCATGAAAATAAAATTGAAGTTGGCCCTGGAGCAGTCTAGAAATGCACTACAGCTAATGCCACATGTCTAAACATTTTATGTTTAAAATCTTAAGATAATAAGTCCAAAACTCTGTATTTAGTGAAATGTTTTTCAAGACCATGTCATGTGACTTTATTTTGATTTGATGCTAAAATGCTACTGATATTTAGTGTCATCTTCTTACCATCTATGCAGTATATTGTCTTTATTGTTTTGTGGTGCAAACGAGCCCCATTCAGTCTCAGTCTCCCCCTGCACACATTCACACCTCTCCAGCCAGGTTATGGCTCTAAATATGCATTTCTTTTGTCTGCATTAGTTACTAACGACTGGCTATTCACATGCTATTCATATGGTTTCAGTCACTAATTTATTTTCTCAAAGTTCACCCTTACATTCTAAACTGTTTTAAATGCATTTCTTGAATAAAGAAACATTTCAGTAAGCATTCAAAAAATAATAAAAATATAACTTCTAGGTGGCAGGTGCACCTAGGGCTAGCTAGCATGTTAGCTTAGCACACCATCAATACACGACAATTTATGAGATTAAAACCATGTTTGTGCTTATAAACTTACTTTATAAAGCAAATCGAGTATTTTAAATAATTTTCTGTGATCTAATTTGGCTTCAGATAAAAAAATCAGACAGAAAATATACTATTGTATACTGTTCTGCACAATGATAGTCTATATAGATTAGCATTACATTATAAATATAATCTATTATTATGGAAATACCTGGCATGGATTGAAAAACACAGGTAACTCAAATATCATAGCAAACATGTTTATTGTCTTCAAAACGACTGTATCTCCATGTTACAGCCATAGTTACAGCGCGATCTCTTGTTAGCTGTGTGTGTGTTCGAGGCTTCCTGGATTGTCACATGATTATGGCACTTCTTCATGTTCTAATACTGTGCACAGGGCGGCGAGGGCGCCCTCATGCTATTGGTATGAATTGAAAACGCATTAACAGAGTATACAAACGCTCATAATGATTACATCGACGCATTTGGGTATAAATTCAATAAATATTATTCCTGTCTATAGAAATCTGATGTAAACCTATGAGAATATATCAATATTTCTCCAAATCTGCACAATTTTTAGCTAAAAGCCCGGAAGGACGTTGTTTTGTGTATCGCTGTCATGACGACGGCACGGGAGTTTTTTTATGAATGAAAGCGGCTGACGCGCATAATTCATATCAAAGGTATCGACTCATTTTTTCATTTCATAACTCCTGACACAAATTAAGAAATAACTGTCGCTATAAGTTTCTCAGAATACAATAGTGGTCAAATTCTGAAACTTGAGTCTTATATCTTTGTAATGATGTATAGTTTGTCAAGGTATAACATTAAATCTGATAGTAACTTTGAACTATTTATAAAAAAAACCGCTTCAGTGCGCCCGCGCTCTGGCAACGGTTAACAGGTTAAAGATATAAAAGATTGGATGACGCATAATTTTCTTTTATTAAATCCAGACAAGACAGAGGTACTACTTATCGGTTCAAAAAACCACCCACAAAACCTCTCACAATACAACTTTAACATAGTAGGATGTCCTGTTACTTCATCCTCTACAGTAAAAGACCTGGGTGTTATATTAGACTGCAACCTGTCTTTTGAAAATCATATTTCATATGTTACAAGAACAGCCTTTTTCCACCTTAGAAACATTGCTAAGCTACGTAATATGCTATCAGTTTCTGACGCAGAAAAGTTAGTTCATGCATTCATGACCTCGAGACTAGATTACTGTAATGCGTTATTAGCCGGTTGTCCTGCATCCTCAATAAACAAGCTACAGTTAGTCCAAAATGCCGCCGCTAGAGTTCTAACTAGATCAAGAAAATATGATCATATAACACCGATTTTATCATCCCTACATTGGTTACCTATAAAGTCCCGTATTAATTACAAGGTATTGCTACTGACTTATAAAGCCCTAAACGGCTTAGCTCCAGTCTATTTAACGGATCTTCTATCGCCCTATAATCCATCGCGCTCTTTAAGGTCACTAAATTCGAGGCTTTTGGTCATACCTAGGATATCTAGGTCCACCAAAGGAGGGAAAGCATTTTCACATTTAGCACCAAAACTCTGGAATAGTCTTCCGGATACTGTTCGTTGCTCAGACTCGCTCTCCCAGTTTAAAACTAGATTAAAGACGCATCTTTTCAGCCAGGCATTCATATAATACTTTTAATTCTACAGTTAAATCCGACCTCTAGTTCATAAACGCCAGAGGAGAACTGGCCCCCGACTGAGCCCGGGTTCTCCCAAGGTTTTTTTTTTCTCCATTAGGTCACCTGATGGAGTTTTTCGGTTCCTTGCCACTGTTGCCTTTGGCTTGCTCAGTTGGGGATATTTGGGGATATTTAATTTAATTAATCAATCAACGATACTATTGATCAGCATTACCGAACGTAGACGTTCCACTAGAAACAAACATTGATGTATTGTTCTAATTTATTACTGTGAAGCTGCTTTGATACAACCTGTGTTGTGAAAAGCGCTATATAAATAAACTTGACTTGACTTGACTTGACTTGGCGACATCTAATGGCGGTTTAGTGTTGTTTAAAAGCATAATTCTTTCCAACGTGTGTGTGATTTGTGTGTGCACCATTATAAATGTCCGTGCGGACGTCCGTATTTTTCTTTCACTTTTATATTAGCGATACAAAAGCACCCGCTCGTGTCACACACGTCGATTAACCGGTGGGAAAATATCCTCAGACACATACCTAATAAATGTATATTTAAATACATTATTGGCCTAGCTGGTAAAAAGTTTTATATATTATTTTGATGTCCTTTTGGACACAAGAGGGCAGTATAGCCCTATGTATGACTTGAATTTTATTTTTTACTTTACTGTTTTAAAATTTAGAATAAAATTAGAATAAAATTCTTTTTAAAAACAGAATAAAATGGGTTTAGTTGTGATATTTGTATACTTTCATATAGAAATAAATGGTATAAAATTCCATTTTTAGAAGATTTGAGGCTTTTAGTGCCTTTTGGAGGCTGATTTTGCAAAAAATCCACATTCAAACCAAAATATCTGACTTCCTGATGGTCGGAGTTAATGACTTTAAATTAGAAAGTTGTCCGGGTCGATGAGATCAACATACATACTGAGTTGTGCTACTGTAGGTAAAACAACCCCCCCAACTTTTGTCAAAAGCATTTTGAAAGTGACACATTTCCTGCTGCCAGTTGGTGGCGCTATAACTTTGACACACAATAGTTACATCCATCTGATCGGCCTCTTACCATGAACAAACTGCTGAAGTTTCATCAAGATCAGTTAATGTATGCATTAGTTATAACACTTCGTTTTTCTCTTTTCTCGCCATTAATTCGTTTCCTCGCCACAGCCAAACCGTTCGAGATATCAAAAATCCGTCCGCAATTTAGCATCATCAATGTCTTGACTTCACGCTGACCGACTTTGGAGGCGAATCGATGTATTTCCTAGGAGGAGTACATTACATTCCACAGCAAGCGTTTCCAAACAACCCTAAATAGCCGACTTCCTGTTGGGCTGGCGTAAAACTTAGAGCACGAAAGTTGTTCGGCCCGATGAGATCTATATGTGTACCGAGTTTCAAATTAATTCATGCAAGCGTGTTTGATATATGGACCAAGTTTTAGAACCCCGTTCAAGGGGGCGCTGTTGAGCCCCCCTGCCACGCCCGGCTACCAGATTCAGCCCCGCCCTGATGGCCGCGGGTTCTGACCTGTGTGCAAAGTTTCAAGAGTTTTCGAGCACGTTTAGGGACCCAAAAGCCCCAGAAACCTTGAAAAACAAATGAAAAAGTAAATCTCACTCAACTGACAAATCACCCCCACCCCTCACACACTCAGAGACAGAGAGAGAAATTTCTCCAAAAAATCACATTCAAACCAAAATATCTGACTTTCTGTTGCTTTGAGCTAATAAGTGTAAATTAGAAAGTTGTCCGGCTCGATAAGAACAATATACGTACCAAGTTTTGTGATTCTAGGTAAAACTAAGCCCCCATTTTTGACTAAAGGTGGCGCTACTGAGCCCCTCACCACGCCCGTTTCTGAAACTTTGCCCATGTCTACTGGATAATAAGTGTGATGTGTCTGTCGAGTTTCATGCAATTTCAAGTATGTTAAGAGTCTCAAAAGCATCAAAAAAGAATATTAAAGTTTGATGCGTTGCCATGGCAACAGTATCTAAGATATCAATAATCCTTTCACAGGTCTACATCTGCCGTGTGTCTACATCATACACATAAAGTTTGAAGCAAATCAGGTAAAAATAAGAGAGTGATTTCAAAGCATTTTGAAAGTGACACACTTCCTGCTGCCAGTTGGTGGCGCTATAACTTTGACTCACAATAATCACATCCTTGTGTTCGGCCTCTGAAAACGAACACACTGCTGAAGTTTCATCAAGATCAGATAATGTATGCTGAAGTTATAACACACTTCCTGTGTCCCTTATTCGCCATAAATTCGTTTCCTTGCCACGGCCAAACCGTTCGAGATATAAAAAATCCGTCCGCAATTTAGCATCCTCTATGTCTTGACTTCATGCTGACCGAGTTTGGAGGCGATTGGATGAATTCTCTAGGAGGAGTACATTAAATTCCACAGCATGCGTTTCAAAACAACCCATAATAGCCGACTTCCTGTTGGGCTGGCGTAAAAAGTAATAGTACGAAAGTTGTTCGGCCCGATGAGATCTATATGTGTACCGAGTTTCATATTATTACATGCAAGCGTGTCTGATTTATTGACCAAGTTTTCGGACCCCGTTCAAGGGGGCGCTGTCGAGCCACCTTGCCACGCCCGGGTACCAGCTTCAGCCCAGCCCTGATGGCCACGGGTTCTGACCCGTGTGCAAAGTTTCAAGAGTTTTCGAGCACGTTAAGGGTCTCAAAAGTGCCCGAAAGGTTGACAGAAAAATAATAATAATAATAATAATAATAATAATAATAATAAATAATCCTACCGGAAACAATAGGGCCTTCGCCCTTTCAGGGCTTGGGCCCTAATAATCCTACCGAAAACAATAGGGCTCTTCGCCCTTTCAGGGCTTGGGCCCTAATAAATAATCCTACCGGAAACAATAGGGCCTTCGCCCTTTCAGGGCTTGGGCCCTAATAAATAATCCTACCGGAAACAATAGGGCCTTCGCCCTTTCAGGGCTTGGGCCCTAATAATAATCCTACCGAAAACAATAGGGCCTTCGCCCTTTCAGGGCTTGGGCCCTAATTATAAATAATCCTACCGAAAACAATAGGGCCTTCGCCCTTTCAGGGCTTGGGCCCTAATAATCCTACCGGAAACAATAGGGCCTTCGCCCTTTCAGGGCTTGGGCCCTAATAATAATAAATAATCCTACCGGAAACAATAGGGCATTCGCCCTTTCAGGGCTTGGGCCCTAATAAATAATCCTACCGGAAACAATAGGGCCTTCGCCCTTTCAGGGCTTGGGCCCTAATAATAATAATAATCCTACCGAAAACAATAGGGCCTTCGCCCTTTCAGGGCTTGGGCCCTAATAATCCTAACGAAAACAATAGGGCTCTGCGCCCTTTCAGGGCTTGGGCCCTAATAATAATAATAATAATCCTAACGAAAACAATAGGGTTCTGCGCCCTTTCAGGGCTTGGGCCCTAATAATCCTAACGAAAACAATAGGGCTCTGCGCCCTTTCAGGGCTTGGGCCCTAAATATAGCTGCGAGCAGCGATTACGGGCCCAAGCCGGTGGCACCGCTACCCCGGTGCCTTTAGTTACCTAAAGGCACCGGGGTGGCGGTGCCGCCGGCTTTGGCCCGTAATCGCTGCTCGCAGCTATATATATATATATATATATATATATATATATATATATATATATATATATATAAGACAGAAAATATTACTTATCTTTTAACGTTATTAACCCGTTGATTAACCGGTGGTAAAATATTCTCACCGTCACATACCTAGTATATTTTTATATAGATACAATAGTCCAACCTAAATTTTGAACACAAGAGGGCAGTATAGCACTATGAATGACATGATTTATTTATTTTTTGGACTAAAAAAAACATTCTAGCTGTTTTTAATTCCATTCATTCCATTCCCTGGGCCGGCCATTTAAGATGGCAAAAGACATCAGCTCGGATTAGCCGTCATTTATTTTTTATTTTTTTTTGCCAAATATGAATACAGATGTGACAGAATTTTGTAGAACTTGTCCTCAGTGCCAGAAGACTGCCAGTAGAGGTCCTCCTAGAGTCCCGTTAGTGTCACTCCCAGTAATTGGTGTGCAATTTGAACAGTTAGGGATGGATGTGGTATGTGGATGTGGCCATTAGAATGAAGTAAAGCTGGAAATCGCTTTATGCTGGTAATCACAGATTACACAACCAGATATCCTGAGGTTTTTCCTATCAAGGCAGTCAAGGCCAGGACAGTTGCAGTTTGTCTTATGCAGTTGTTCTCGAGGGTGAGTTTTCCCAAAACTGTATTGACTGATCAAGGATCCAACTTCATGTCCAAGCTTTTACAACAAGTGTACCGTTTGTTAGGTGTCAAGGGCTTGAACCACACCTTATCACCCGCAGACTGATGGTCTGACGGAGAGATTCAATCAAACACTTAAACAAATGCTTCGAAAGTATGTGAGTGAATCTGGAGCTGACTGGGATCAGTGGATTCCCTATCTCTCTTTTGCTTACATGGAGGTCCCTCAGTCTTCTACTGGCTTCTCACCTTTTGACTTGCTATATGGCTGGGAGGTGCAAGGTCCTTTGACCCTATTGAAGGAGAGCTGGATGGAGCCAGGAGGCCCCAGAGACTCAACATGTTCTCTCTTATGTTCTCCAGATGTGGGAGAAGTTGAAGAGCATGACTCAGCTAACCCAATCAAACCTAGTTCAAGCACAGCAACGTCAGCGGCAATATTATGATCAAAAGTCCAAGGTCAGAAGTTTTGAGACTGGAGAAAAGGTGTTGGTAATGTTACCCAGTGATACCAGCAAGCTGTTCGCTAAGTGGCAGGGGCCTTTTGAAGTGGTCCGTAAACTTGGACCTACCACTTATGAGGTTGCCAACTCAGGAAAGCGGCGCTCACGTCGGGTACTGCAGGTTAATTTGTTCAAGAAATGGCATGAGAGGCTGTCCCAAGTGTCTGAGGTGTGTATGATTCGTTAGGTGGAGGATGAAGATGAGGTGGAGGAATAATACTTGCCACTTCCTTCAGCAAACACTGTTGACCTCGATCACCTCTCACCCCTTCAACAGTCACAGCTTCAGAAGATTTGTAACATAGGCGTGTGCCAATAGAAACCAGGGCGTACCACTCTGATTCATCATAACATCACCTTGCATGAAGGGGCTGCCACTCGACGTAAATGCTACCGTATTCCTGAACGTCTACTACCAGCGTTGAAGGAAGAAGTGAATCAGATGCGAGCCATGGGTATCATTGAGTCGTCTAGAAGTGAGAGGTGTAGCCCAGTAGTCTTGGTACCTAAAAAAGATGATAGTCTACGCTTTTGTGTGGACTTTAGATATCTGAATTCAGTATCCAAATTTGACTCCTATCCTACCCCACGAATTGACGACTTGATTGATCATCTAGGAAAGGTTGAATGATTGACCACACTTGATTTATGTAAAGGCTACTGGCAAGTCCCATTGAGTGACAATGCAAAGGAGCTGACAGCCTTTAAGACTACCTGGGGGCTCTTCCATTTCTGAACTATGCCGTTTGGCCTGCATGGGGCACCAGCGACATTTCAAAGATTAATGGACCAGGTGCTGGTTGGGCTGGAAGGATACGCAGCCGCATATTTGAACGATGTTGTCATTTTCAGTTCATTTCCTGGGAAGAACATCTTGAGCATCTCAAAGAGGTGTTCCAGCGTATTCAATCAGCTGGCCTTACTATCAATTCCCGTAAATGTGCCATAGCCCAGAAAGAAACGGAATATCTGGGGTATGTTATCAGCGGTGGTGTTTTTAGGCCCCAAACACAAAAGATACAGGCAATTCAAGACTGTTCCCTCCCTCAAACAAAAACTCACGTGAGAGCATTCCTGGGCAGGGTTGGGTGGTATAGACAATTCATGCATAATTTTGCTGTTCAAGCAGCAGCCTTAACCGATTTGATACGAAAGAACTTTCCCGTCCAAATTCAGTGGACTGAGGAGGCTAAGAATGCCTTCCAAGACATCAGAAATGCCCTATGTAATGATCCAGTGCTGTCTTGTCCCAATTTTGAAGAACTTTTTGTTTTGCAGACTGATGCTTCTAATATGGGCGTATTGGCAGAATTGTTACAAGGGGAGGTTGGGAATAGGCATCCAGTGGCCTACATAAGTCGGAAGTTGTATTCTAGAGAAGTGAAATACTCCACAGTTGAGAAGGAGTGCTTGGCCGTTAAATGGGCCCTGGACACATTCTTGTACTACATTCTTGGCCGAGAGTTCCTCCATGAAACTGATCACTGGCCGCTGCAATGGATGGATCGTATGAGAGACTCAAATGCACAAATCACTTGATGGTACTTATCCAAGCAACCTTATCGTTTCATTGTCCAGCACATACCAGGAAAGAGTAATGCTACAGCGGACTTTCTTTCTCACCTGCCGGCTTGAAAATGGGTAGGGGGGAGTGGTCACAGATTGGCCGCACATTTAACATGGACTTGAGTTAATAAATGCATTCACACACACACACACACACACACACACACACACACACACAGAGAGAGAGACTGATTACAGACATAAGAGTTTTATTATGATTATTTATCGAAATGACAAAATGTTTCTTCTAGACTCTTTATTTATGGGAAAATGTGTAAAGTGTTGTATGTGAGTTTGTCCCTCCCCAAGGGGTAATGGTGCTGGCCGCCAGGATAAATGTGCTTGTTTGTGTTTAATGGAGTTAGTCTGTATTGGTTGCTGCAGTGGAGAGTGTGGCCTGAGTGCTGCAGATATTTTGTACTTTGTTGATTTATTTTTATTTTTTTTTTATATATATATATTTGAGGAAGTAATTTTTTCGGAAAATTAGCATTTAGCATTATTGCTTATGAATCTAATTTGGATGTTTTTGGATAAGATTCTTCCCTTTTTTGTTTCATTTTTCCATTAATATTATCTATTTGGGTTATGATTTTTTTTATGATTTTGCACGTTTGAATAAAATTTTTTTTGTACTTCAAACTTTTTGTATTCACTCTGCCTCTGTTTAATTGGGCCACCCATTTTTTTTTTTTTTTTTTTTTGGTGCCCATTACTGGGTTCCTGTTACACTGTCCATATTCCCAGACCTGTTCCTGTCCCTGTTCCTGAGTCTTCTGTCCCAGAGCCTGTATCTGAATCTGTTCCTGTGCCTGTATCTGAATCTGTTCCCAAGCCTGTATCTGTTCCCGAGCCTGAATCTGTTCACGAGCCCCTGAGCCTGAATCTGTTCCTGAGTCTGTTCCCGAGCCTGAGCCTGAGTCTGTTCCCGAGCCTGAGTCTGTTCCCAAGCCGGGATCTGTTCCAGAATCTGAGCTTGAGCCGATTCCTGAACTCCCACCCAGCCTCCCTCTCCCACTTCCTCCCATCTACCACCTCTCAACCCTTCTTCCACCACTGCCTGTCAGCCCCTCATCTCCTCAAACCACCTTCAGAGAGGTGGGGTCGCCATGGGTCTGCCAGCATACAGCTCCAGCCTGGTCGGTGGATCCCTGGTCTCCGCCTCTAACTTCCGCGACCAGGACTCTACCTTGGCCCGTCGAGCCATCAGCTCAACCTTGGCTCCTACTTCCCTCAGCTCCACTGTGGCCCATCAGTTCACCAGTTTCGTCTGGCTCCCTCGTCCCCCCGGATCCACCTTGGTCCCTTGTCGACCTACCGTTGCCTCTGGACTGCACTCCTCTGGCTAAGCCTCATCCCTATGTCCCCCCGGTTCCATTGGACTCCTCACTCCCTTCTGTTCCTCCTTGGTCCTCACTCCATCTGTCTCCACCGCGCCCTTCTGTGTCCCCGCCTGCAGCTCTGTCGCCAGAGCCGGTGGCTTTGCAATGTCCCGCCGGATCCTCTGTGTCGCCTGGGCTCCTGGGCTCTCCGGCTCCACCCTGGTCTCCTCTCCCACCTGCTCTGCCCCCGTCAGTCGCCCCCCTGGAGTCGTCAGCCCTGCCTCCTCCATGGCTCCTCCCTCCGTCGTCTCCGCCCTGGCCGCCTGTACAGCCTGCTCCGCGTGCTCCGCCCTGGCCGCCTGCATCATCTGCTCCGCCCTGGTCCCTCCTGCCTTCTGTCTGCCCTTCACCTCCACCTTCACCACTTCGTCTTCCTCCTGAGTCCCCTCCCTCTGCAGTTGGCCTATCTACGGCACAAGGACGCGCCTACCGGGAGGGGGGAGTACTGTCACGTGTCACAGTTGTGCTTGGTTTAGTTTGTTTTCATTGGATTTGTCTACCTGTCATCACATCACGTGTCATCTTCTCAGTCATTTTCAGTTCATCTGTATCACCTGTGTTTAGTTAATCATCATCATCATCTGTATCACCTGTGTCCTGGTAATCAGTGTTCATCTGAGTTTGTATTTAGTTCCATTCTGTTCAGTCAGTCTTTGTCCGATCTCCTTTGTATTAAGTTTGTGTGTGTGTAACCTTCTGCCTGTCTGTTCCTGTTTGGATTCTGGGGTCGGCAAATGCGCCGGCACAATAGACTTAAATTACTCAGTCATTTATGGTCATACAGAAAAAAGAAATATGAAAAAAGAATCTGTGAGATGTCTACTTTTGTATGTGTCCACTTACAATCAAAACAAAACATTATGCTTTTGTAAAATAAAGAAAATTATCAGGGTGTGGTTTCTACCTCTCCGTCTCGGTGAACTTTTTTTTCTTGAGCACGTCTATAAACCGAAGCAAAACTCAGCGAATACTTGTCACACATTTATGAGCAATATATCTTTATTAACATTTAAGTGTGTACTTTTAAATGATCTGATTCAAAATGAAAACAAATATTCTCTGTTTAAGTCATTTGTATAAAACCAACAAGATGTCCAGTTTCTCAAACGCTTGCTCATTAGTTTTAATGTGACCACACCTACGCGGTCAAAAGAGATTGACATGCAAATTGCCTCTACTTTTCGTCGAGTTTGGAAGACATGCTGTGAGCTTACATTGAATTTACCTCAGAAGAAAAATGCGATTTGAAGACAAGAAAGATTTTAAGGTAAGAAATGTATTCTGAATTATATTAGTTAGTGTTATTGTTGCATAAACGTCACATTGCAGTTGAACTGTCGCTAGACTAAAATGTATGAAATCGATGGAAACATGTTGAAATATGAACTATAGACAGGCAGGCTACCTTTCAATGCGAAATTTATGTTCATGTATGACACGAGGATGTTTTTATGTTTGATAATAAAACACAGCATGATATAAAAGTAGGCTAGTATCAGTGTTTACTCTAATATTGTGAATATTATAATGTTTAGAACCGTGTTTACTGTTAAATACTGTTTTTGTAACGAATGGAAACATTTGGGGCCCTATCTTGCACCCAGCGCAATTGACTTTGTACACCGACGCATGTATCATTCTTATTTTGCACCCGCGCAAAGCGGACTTTTCCCTCCACAGATGCATGTCGGTAAGTTAGGAAATACACTTGTACGCCCAATACCAGGGCGGTTCAGCACAAAGAGGAGGCGTGTTCCGGCGCAAACGTTCCTTCATGCTATTTTGCAGGTTTAGAAAACAATTGCGCCACTAACCAGGAAAAAAATAGTTTAAAGTCAGTGGCGCGTTGCGCATGTTATTCATATGCTATTTTAAGGGCGCATGCTTGGCCATAATCAATGTAGCGTGTGCACAACGTGCACTTTGATTCTCTCATCTACACAGAAGCAGCAGTTTTCATTTTTGCAAATCATACATTATTATGATAGATAGATAGATAGATAGATAGATAGATAGACAATTTATTATAAAAGCATACATCTAGCTTACACATTTACCCAAATTATCATACGCCTGTTTAACCGAAGTTAATTTGGGTGGGTTTCTCCATTTCAATGTAACTTCTCTCTTTTACGGCTGTGACGAGAGCGTTGCTCTCCATGGCTGTGAACCACTCCTGGTGCGCGCCTGGCAAATCCGCCGTTACAATAGCAATCCGCTATGGAAAAAGCGCGTCTGCTCTTAAAGGGAATGTGAGATGACGCTCTGATTGGTTTATTTCACGTTATGCCCAAACCACACCTATGAATAATGAAGCTACTTCAGACCAACCCCTTTTAGATTTGCGTCGGGCGCAAGAGTCATTTATCCCGCCGAGAAAATAGCAACAGCGCCCAAGACCCGCCCACAAAGTTACTTGAGTTTTGCGCTTGACACTTGCGTTTCAGATCGTTAAAATAGGGCCCTTGAAGTAACATATCCATATATTTTTTCTAGTGTAGTGTACGAAAGTGTTCCTTTTAATGATTTATAGGCCGCATGCTATAGGCTATTGTTATTATTATTTTATGCAGCCCTACACGTATATGCCGACAAGGCACAACAAATCTGGTGTTCATTATATATATATATATATATATATATAGTAATTTTTAAATCACAATTTTAGCCAGAAAAATCTAAAATGTGTTCCCAAAATCGTGCAGCCCTATAGTTATTCTTGATATCAGCATGTTCACAGTTGTTTTTGTTTTTTTTATTACAGGAACCAGATGCCACCGAGGAGTCCTGCTGACTTAAACTTTCACATGAGACTCTGTACATGAACATGGTAAAATGAAAAATCAAACACCATGGAAATTACAGGTATGTACTATGTTTCAGGAATGGCACAAAGGTGTGTGACTGTTCAAGTCTCTGTCTTTAGATCAGTGTGTTCAATAATGTGTTTTTTTTCCTTTGTTGTGCATCTTTGGGTTATGTTGTGTTGTAAATAAATCCAAACAATCAAAAAGTCATTCTTTTTTAAATCTCTCATCATTCTTTGTGCAAGGTTCCTCATAATGATAGGGCCTTGATGAAACACATCAATATTGATGATTCCCGCCTCCTCACATAGAGCTTTCTTACACAAAACATGTCTTACAAATTTTAAATCAAAATATATTTTTATCTGAATGAGTATGCAGGATGATTTTCACATAGTTTTGAAGCAAATATTCTAAGCTATGTGATACAATTTTCAAAAGTCTGGTGAAGAAATAATCAGTATGGGTTTCATGAAGATCATGGAAGATCCTGCGTGTTATTTGGAGGAGGGGCAGGATTCCTGAACAGTGGAGAGTCGCTGAAGGGGTCTGGATTCCAAATGAGGAGAAATCCAGGAGGATAGACCAGTTCCGCATTATCTCCCTGTTGTGTGTTGAAGCCAAGATCTTCTTTAGTGCTGTTTCCAACCGGCTGTGCACCTTCCTCTGGAAGAACAGGTTTATCGATACATCAGTTCAAAAGGGGGGAATTGCAGGAATGCCTGGATGCTTGGAACATACAGGTGTGGTGACGCAGCTCATCAGAGAGGCCAGAGAGAACAAGGGCAATTTGTCAGTGCTGTGGCTTGATCTCGCAAATGCATATGGCTCAATACCACACAAGCTTGTGCAGCTCACGCTGACAAAACATCACGTCCCCAGCAGAGTCAGAGACCTCATCGCTGACTATTACAGCAACTTCAGGATGAGAACCTCTTCAGGAGCAGTGACATCAGGCTGGCACAAGATTGAGATCGGAATCATCACGGGCTGTACTATCTCCGTTATTCTGTTTTCCCTGGCCATGAACATGCTCACAAAGTCTGCTGAACCAGAGAGCAGAGGGCCCAAGACGAAGTCAGCTCAACGCCAGCCACCGACAAGAGCATTTATGGATGACCTCACAGTCACCACTGAGTCTGTCCCAGGCTGCCGGTGGATTCTAAAGGGTCTTGAAAAGCTAATGGAGTGGGCACGGATGCGTTTCAAACCAGCCAAGTCAAGATCAATGGTGCTGAGAAGAGGAAAGGTGGATGACAGTTTCCGGTTTAGCGTTGCAGGGGCAACAATACCGACCGTCACTGAGAAGCCTGTAAAGAGCTTAGGCAAGGTGTTTGACAGCACCCTGAGGGATGCAGCATCCATCCAGTCAACCTGCACTGAGCTGGACAGATGGCTGAAGTCAGTGGACCAGTCTGGATTGCCAGGGAAGTTCAAAGCTTGGCTATACCAGCATGGCATTCTTCCCAGGATCCTGTGGTCGCTCCTCGTCTATGAAGTGCCAATCTCGACTGTGGAAACCTTAGAGAGGAAGGACAGCAGCGACCTTAGAAAATGGCTGGGGCTTCCTAAAAGCCTAAGCAGCATCGCACTCTATGGGCACCGCAACAAACTGCAACTGCCACTCAAGTCCTTGGAAGAGGAATTCAAGGTAACAAGAGCCAGGGAAGTGTTGCAATATAGAGACTCAAGTGATCCAAAGGTGACAAAGGCTGGGATCGAAGTGAGGACTGGTCGTAAGTGGAAGGCTGAGGGGGCTGTTCAACAAGCAGAGGCAAGATTGCATCACAACAGGCTGGTGGGAGTGGTAACAAGAGGCAGGGCTGGACTGGGTTCCTTTTCAACTCCCCACATTGACACCACCAAAGGTAAGGAAAGGCGCCGCCTAATCCAGGAGGAGGTGAGAGCAGTGGTCGAGGAGGAGAGAACCTGCAGGACAGTGGGAATGAGGCAACAGGGTGCCTGGATACAATGGGAGAGCGCGGTCGAGAGGAAGGTGACATGGGCGGAGCTGTGGAAGGCAGAGCCGCAGCGGATCAATTTTCTTATCCAGGCGGTATATGATGTGTTTCCCAGCCCATCAAACCTTCACATATGGGGCAAAGTGGAGTCACCAACATGTCCACTGTGCTCCAGGCGTGGAACCCTAGAGCACATTCTGAGCTGTTGCTCAAAGGCACTGGGAGAGGGAAGGTACAGGTGGAGACATGACCAGGTCCTGAAGGCCATCACTGAAGCCATTGCTGCAGGCGTCGAGTGGGCCAAGTGCTCACGCCCATCCAAACAAGCCATCACCTTCATCAGAGCTGGCGAGCAGCTAAGACCAGCTGCAAAAACATCTGCAGGCCTCCTGGCCACGGCGAGGGACTGGCAGCTGTTGGTGGACCTGGAGCAGCAACTTAAGTTCCCCAACCACATTGTGACTACCACCTTAAGACCAGATGTTGTTCTCTTGTCTGATTCTACCAAGCAAGTGGTTCTGTTGGAGCTAACAGTCCCTAGGGAAGACCGCCTGGAAGAGGCCTTTGAAAGGAAGCTCACCAAGTATGAGGGACTGGTCAGCGAGTGTCGACAGGCCGGATGGAGAGCAAGGTGTCTCCCAATAGAGGTTGGATGCAGGGGCTTTGCAGCCCGATCCCTGTTCAGAGCCTTCAGTCTGTTAGGCATCGATGGAGTGAGGAGGAGAAGAGCCATCCACAATACCACCGAAGCGGCAGAGAAAGCCTCAAGATGGCTATGGCTTAAGAGAGGAGATCCATGGGGGCAAAGTAGCTAGATTATCCAACTGGACACAAGCTGGGGTCTGATCAGCCTCAGCTGGGTCACCTGGATGAGGGTGTATGATGTTGAAAGACCCGAAACACCCAATGATTCCAGGAACATCACTGAAGATGTGTCCAGTAGCATCAGTAGATGTATTTGTACAGCATGACCTTATTTCAGTGACAATTTTTTTTTTTTTTCACAAACCAGGCATAAACGCCATTATCTCAAAACTACAAACTTTTACATACATGCTGCTCACATATTTTTTTAGCAGAGTTTGTGCTGAATACAGTGTAATCAGACTTTAGCCATGAAAATGTCACAAGTAACAGCAATATTCACAAATGTCAGAGCATGTCAGAACACCTCCAGGTCCCAGAAAACACCTCAGACCCCAGAGGGTTAAGTGCTCTTGTCCACAAAACATTGTTGTACCACTATATACGTCCACATAACATTTCTAGTACACATAACATTACTGTACCACTCTATACTGTAAGTCCACATAACATTTCTACTACAAGTAACATTACTGTACTACTATACCTGTATATGTATATGTAACTGTTACATAACTTTTAACCTTTAAGCTTAACTAATGACTTCTAATATCCTTACGATGTCTTGAATTAATAAATGCACTTCAAGAAGTTGTGAAGATTACAGATGCGCATTATTACTTTTCAAAAATATAAGCAAGGAGACCATCCTGCAACCCAACCGAGCACAGTGTGGTCTCATGATTAATCCACCCCAACTAAAAATGATCTCTACTGGTGCAGAGGAAGCGGGGACTGGCAAAAGTTTCACTGCTAGCGCATGCAGTTGGAGATATCTGTCCTTGTTTTTAGACCGGAAGACAAGTGCTGTGTCACTACACTGATCCTGAATGTCACTGATCAGAGATACTGGCATCCACTGTAAGGTTACGCTGGCTTTGGTGGGCTTTGTAGTGGGCTACTAGCCATGGCAATATGGTTGGTGGTGGAGAATTATTTGATGAAGAATCATCTGCATTCATCTGCTGAGTAGCTTCTTCACCATCTGCCACACTCTCTACAGCTGAGATCAGTGTTTCTTAAAAAAAAACCCAGCATAATACAATATTGCATTAGGATTTGAGTTTTACTGAGGTCATCATTAAGGAAAAAATATATTTTTAACTATCATATTGAATTTAATGGAAATTTAAAGATATTGAAATACATTTGTGACCCTGTCTATGAAATCCAGACTAAAGTCTCACAATCTAATTAACCCTTGTATGGTGTTCGGGTCTGTTGGACCCGTTTTAATTTTTTATCAAAAGAAAAATGATACCATTAATTATTTTTTCAAACTGAGACTCATTGGCCTTGGCTCATTTTCTGTGAGGAATATATATCAGAACACATTTTTAATGAAAACACACTGTACACCCCCCCTACACATTTATATTACACACAGGATGTTCAGGTCCACTGGACCCGGGGCTAATAAAAGTGTGGAAATTGTAGGTCCTGTGTACCTTTACTCTGTCCTCCTCCTGTCAGGGCCTGCTGTTAGTGTGTGTATGTTCTTGTATATGGTTTATGAGGACACAAATGTGTATAATGACATGGGTATTACAACGTAAACATGGTTTATGACGACATCTGTGTCCTCATACTAAAACATACTAAATGGTGTTTTTTGAAATTCAAAAAATGCCAAATGTTTTCTGTGATTGGTAGGTTTAGTGGTAGGGTTAGTGTAGGGGGATATATTATACAGTTTGTACATTAGAAAAACCATTATGCCTATGGAGAGTGACCGTACACCACATATCCAAGTGAGTGTTTTGTGTGTGTCTGTGTGTGTGTTGTGGGTGTGTGTATGTGTCTGCATGAGTGTGTGTGTGTGTGCGTGTGAGAGAGAGATTGTGTGTAAGTGTGAAAGAGTGCAAGAGTGAGTTTTGTGCTTCTACTCCTGCCATTCCCACACGAGGTTGCAATTCTTAAATGTGATCTAACAAAGGTAAAGAGAAAATATTGACCATATATGCTGTTTATATTGCTTGTAATTGGGATGAAGTAAACATCTGTTGAGTATTTTAACATAACATTTTTGATTGTGTTGAATTAAAAACCCCAAAATGCAGCGGGTCCACCAGACCCACGAACACTGTCTGAGTAACAAAAACATGAACACCACACAAGGGTTAAGTTGTGAAACTTAATTTCACTATGATTTTAAACTTTGACGTGGCCTTACGTAGTCAGTAAGAAAATACCAAGGCTATATTTTTACAGAATGTTTTTTTCCTTATGTAGGATGATTTTGTGTAGAAAACATTAGCCTAATTCACAAAATAATGATATATTATTTATATATTATTTAAATATATATTAATAATTTATAATGTTAAAGTGGAATTAAAATACAGTGAAATGGGGAAAAATACTAACTTGTCAGAGTCCTCATTACATCTTCTCTGAACTTCTTTAGTGATGAAGCATCACTGTTGGTAACATCCAAGTCAATCCAGTTCAGACCAAATTGCGGATCAAGCATTGCAGAAAGAAAGTACACATCTTGGTAAAAAGGCATGGGTGCTTCACACTCTTTGTCTCTGGCCATTTTAGCCTTCACAAATATTCCTGAAAATCTTCTTTGTAGAGAGGTGTGAAGGGCCTTAATTAAAGGCTGGCACTGGCATATTGCATATTGTCCCATTTTCACAAGATGTGTGTTTAGGTCTAAAACAGTAGGAACCACCATGCTTATGGTCACAGACTTTTCGCCTTGTGTTGGTCAGTTGCTTCTGAAAATGGTCCAAGAATTGCACTCAGCTCTTGAAGTTGGTTCCATTCACGGAGTGTAAACACCACATTTTCAAATTCTTTACCACAGACCTCTGCCAGAATTTTGTAGTCAAGACTTTGATTGATGGCCTGCACCTGCTTGAAAGTTGAATATCAGCGTGTAACATTCGCCACTGGTATTGACTTCCCACTGCCAAAAGTAGCTTCGAAGCGGTTCTTGAAAGTAGTGCTGCTATGCAGAAGAGAAGTGAGCTTAGATGCTTTTGCTATAGCCAGGGATATGAATTTGGATTCCTTTAGCCCATCACCAATCACCAGCTGAAGAGAGTGTGCAAAGCATGACAAACGCTGTCTTGACCTGGCCATGTCTAACAAGGTTTCTTGGTTGTTTTCTAAATCCTCCCACAGCTCCTCATCATCCAAGTTGTCCATTTCTTCCTCATTTTCATCTGCAGGGCCAACAGATTGCAGAGGTAAACATTTCATGTTTGCCGCATTATCTGTTATGATGTAATCAATCTTGCTTGTAATCCCGTACTCATCAGTTATGTCATCAAAGGCCATTGAAATGTTTTCACCAGTGTGTCTACTTGGAAAATGTCTGCAATATAAAAGAAATGAGTCCAGCTTGTAAACATCCTCACTAGTATTGCAAACATGTGCAGTAATTCCAAGGAATGTGCGCAAAGTTCGGTCTGACCATATATCAACAGTTACTGAGATGGAGCTGTGTTTCTTCAAGGTTTCACAAATATGCATCTTAACCTTTCCAACTGAATCTGGAATACATTTCTCAGCAATTGTCATTCTTGAAATGGGCACATACTTCATATCCAGTGTGTGAAGAAAGTGTCGAAAGTGTTCATTCTCAATTATAGATAACGGCAAGGTACAACCAATTACCAAGTCACAGTTTGACTGATTGCTCTTTGGCGACTTGAGTCAAGACTGTAATGTTGAGCAGTGCAAAATGACGATTCTATACTTTGTGGTGCACTTCTGTTAGAGTCTGTATGCGTGCCTCTCTTGTAAGCTTTTACTCAGTAAGCCTTGAAAGAAAAAACAACAACAACTGTATTATCCATTTATGAAGCAGAATTAACAATTTGCATACAGATATTGCTAATCAGTCATATTTACATCAAAAGAGCTTTGGGTATGTCATTATGTTTAAAATGTATTAATAATGCAGATCATACTCATTTGACTGTGCTATTTTATTGCTAAGTTTAAAGTTTTGAACTGAAGGAAACATAACGGATAATTGAATGCTTTCATCTCACTGCATGGTGCGTTTTAATGCAGGTCAAAAATAAAATCTACACACTGGTCGAAAACCTTTTTAGTAAATCAGTGTTTAAGCTAATAAGCCCATATGATACAATAGAACTGTGGAAAATCCACAAACAACATTAGAACTCAATCTGATTAACGTTTTAGTTACGGAGCGCATGCATGAGTCATCAGTCGTCATCATCTTATCTGTATTCATTTTATTATTTAATTAAACGAGATTTGGTTTTCTCTGTGACGCTTTTGTCCTACGTTGTAAACAGTAAATATTAAAATAACACAGTTGAGACAAATGTAGTATGTGACTTTCTGGAAAGCGGGATCACTACAGGCAGATGGCAGGTGGACACAGAATAAAATAGAAGCGAGAGCAGGCGGGTCACGGGTGTGGGAGAGAACCTGGCAGGAGCACGGGACGAAAAAAGTAGTCCCTTGCAGACTTCTACACCGAACTAACTAAGCATTAGCTGTCAAAATGTTGAAATTTTATGCATATACAGAAATTATGAGTCCTTAATCTTATCTTTCTTTGTGCTTTTGCTCCACGTCGATGAAAATTGGAAGTTGTTCACTTTGCTTCGTTAATTGATGTACCGCAGAATTTTCATGTCGCAGAATGTTTATTTTTTACTGTCTTACTGCATATGAACTCTTTGTGGCTCTTATAAGCAAACTGAATAATAGATGATGTAGCAGACATTTTCAACACATAGTTGATCTAGAGGCTCCACATGACATCCTGACCTGAGTCCTGCTGCCTTTGCACTAAGGTTAATCTCAAGTAATGCGCAGTTGCGCACAAGAAAATCACCAATCATTGGACGTGTCAATCAAACATCAATTTAAAAAAATATTAACATACAGTAATAATCATGAAATATTTTGAATTGGACTCGAGTGGACTCGGGAATAAGTCCGAATCCTAATATGTTCGAGTACGAGTAAATACCAAGTCAAAATGCACACAAGTCCATGACAAGACCAAGACCATTAAAATATGGTCTCGAGACGGAGTCCGAGTCTCGAGTACTACAACATTGAGCTGAACCAAATTAACTCAAAATGATGGTGACCATGGTAACAAAGGAGTGGCGGGAAAACTGAAAAAAAGGAAAACATGTGACTAATGAAAACATACTGTGATAGCAGTGAATCCGGCCAATCATGGAACAGCTGTTTCAAACGTGACATCCTCATTTCCAGAGAGACCAGTGGCACCGCCTGCTATATTAAACAAATTTACCACTCACAATCTTATATGTTAAATCAGTGAGCTGAGTGAAGAGTGACATAGACCGATAAGGAGAGAGAGATGTGGGTAATTCTTTATATGTGTTTGCTCCTGTCTTGTAACTATATCTGTGTTGCTTTGATGGTCAGTTCAGGTACCTGTCAGCTCCAGGGACACTTTACATTGAATGGGATGTTCCAGGATGGAGACCTTCTCATTGGTGGTCTGTTTGAGGTTCAGAGGTACCTCAAAGTATTCCCTGAGCTGAGCTTCAGAACAGAGCCAAAACTACCACAATGTGAACTGTGAGTCTGTAACTACACCAACTGAAGTAAACTTAAGACAATCATTTTTATGACTGTGTACAAACTGTAACTGGTTAATGAGAATTTAGTCAAGGCAACTGATGACATGTTGCATGATGGGTTACAGGACTGAAATCATTCACTGAATAAAAACACACACACACACACACACACACACGCACACACACACACACATATATATATATATATATATATATATATATATATATATATATATATATATATATATATACATACTTTAATTTTTTTGACAAAGTATACATTTGGAAATATTGTGTTATGAAATTTAGTTAATCTCTTATTATTAATTTATGTACTTTATCTGTTAGAATTTCAAAGTTAATGGCAATTTGTTTTGAATTGTTTCCTCTAGCTTCTATATGACAAGCTTCCAGCAAGCACTAACAATGGTTTTTGCCATCAGTGAGATTAATAACAATCCCAACCTCCTGCCTAACATCACGCTTGGTTACCAGATCTACGACAACTGTTTAAGGCTTGGAGTGGCATTCCGTGGTGCCACAGCTCTGGTTAGTGGGACAGAGGAAACCGTCTCTGACCTCAACTGCAAAGGACCATCACCGGTGATTGGAATCATAGGTGATCCAGGTTCTACTCATTCTATTGCAATTGCCAGTGTCCTGGGGCTGTTTCGACTGCCTATGGTATGATATTTAAAACCTTTTTTTTTTTTTTCATTAAGAAAAAGTCTTACCAAATGATTCTTTAAGAACACATTATATTTGATTATCTACTATGTAATGTTTTCATTCATAATAGCAGGACATTGTGTGCAAATATAACAAACCTGCTTCACAATAAATAAATTAATAAATAAACATAATGGCTTAAGAACTGATAAGATTTGTTTATCTTTCTCTGTCTCTTGTCTCCGCTCCTCATTTCTAATTAGGTTAGCTATTATGCCACCTGCTCCTGTTTAAGCGACAAGAAAAAGTACCCCTCTTTCTTCAGAACAATCCCCAGTGATGCCTTCCAGGTGCGGGCTATGGTTCAGATCTTGAGACATTTTGGATGGACCTGGGTTGGTCTCATCTACAGTGATAATGACTATGGCATCTACGCTGCTCAGTCCTTTCAGCAGGAAATGCAGGTGTTTGGACATTGTGTTGCTTTTTCTGAAATACTGCCCAATGATAATAACCCCAGAGATATTCAACGTATAATGGGAGTGATTCACACCTCTACAGCTAGAGTGGTGGTTGTTTTTTCTGCTTCATCCTTACTGATACCTTTGATGGATAAAGTTGTGTTGCAGAACATGACAGGCAGGCAATGGATTGCAAGTGAAGCTTGGACCACCTCACCTGTGTTTCGCACACCACGTTTTCTGTCCTTCCTGGGGGGCACACTGGGCATTGCTATCAGGCGTGGGGAGATTGAGGGGCTTCATGACTTTCTGTTACGTGTTCGGCCTAACAATGAACAAATAAATAATATAGTGAGGATCTTTTGGGAGAACCTGTTTGGGTGCACATTTGAAACAGGGGGTAAAAAGACAGAAGGAGAGCAAGTGAAAAAGCTTTGTACAGGACAGGAGGATCTGAACACCACAAACTCACCATACACTGATGTTTCAGGGTTGAGAGCATCTTATAATGTGTATAAAGCAGTTTATGCCCTTGCACATGCGCTTCATGACCTGATGCAGTGTGAAGAGGGGAGAGGACCATTCAGTGGGAATAGTTGTGCTGGCATAACAAATCTGAAACCCTGGCAGGTAAGAACCACAGGTATAGTGCAGATTTTCTCCAGGCATATAGATAAGCTGACTGTGGAAAAGCAAAATATGTGCTCTATATTAATTAAAATTTCAGATAAACATATAAAACCTGTCCTGTCTACAAACTGTACAGCTGGTTCACTACCTACAGAAAGTGAACTTCACCTCAGGCTTTGGGGATCATGTGTCATTTGATAAAAATGGAGATGCTCTGGCCATCTATGATGTGTTGAACTGGCAGCCCAGCTCTGATGGGTCAATAAAGCTCCACAAGGTCGGTGTAGTAAATGAAGGGGCAGCATCAGGGGTGATGCTCACAGTGGATGAGGATGCATTTTACTGGAACTTTGAGACAAAAAAAGTAATTAACTTTGAATTTTAAATGTCATAATTTTTGCAGGTATAAATACTAATCAAAGCTATGATAAGACAAATGAGAATAAATTAATGGAAAAGCCAAGCTTGTCATTATGTAAAGGAGATGACAAACATGATGATGTCTCTTTTAGCCCCCACAGTCACTGTGCAGTGAGAGCTGCCCACCAGGAACCAGAAGAGCAACAAAGAAGGGCCTTCCTGTCTGCTGTTTTGACTGCCTGCCATGCGGAGATGGAGAGATTTCTAATGCAACAAGTGAGGAGATTGCTGGCAAAATTTGAATATAATTTGATAGTTATTTTCTCTTTAAAATCTTGCATTCTGTCTTTTTCTTAACCACAGATGCTGTTGAGTGCATGTTGTGTCCAGATGAGTTCTGGTCCAATCCAGATAAGGATCAATGTGTCCCCAAAGAAGTTGAGTTTCTGTCTTATGAGGAACCTCTGGGCATCTCTCTGACCACTGCATCTCTGCTTGGCACCTGCTTCTGTGCTCTTGTGATGGTCATCTTTGCACATCACCGTAACTCTCCCATAGTGCGTGCCAACAATTCAGAGCTCAGCTTCCTGCTGCTGTTGTCACTCAAACTGTGTTTTCTGTGTGCACTACTGTTCATTGGTCAGCCACAGTTGTGGACATGTCAGTTAAGACATGCTGTGTTTGGCATAAGCTTTGTCCTGTGCATCTCCTGCATCCTGGTCAAGACTATGGTGGTAATAGCGGTGTTCAAGTCATCTCGACCAGAGAGCAAAGGAGCGATAAAATGGTTTGGAGCAGTTCAACAACGATGCACAGTTCTGGTCCTAACAGCACTCCAGGTTATGATATGTGCAGTCTGGCTATCAACTGCCTCTCCAACACCCCATAAAAACAACCAGTACATCCGCTCTAAAATAGTATATGAATGTGCTATTGGCTCAGTGGCTGGTTTCTCTCTACTGCTGGGATACATTGGACTGTTGGCAGCAGTAAGTTTCCTGTTAGCCTTCCTGGCGAGAAACCTTCCAGATCATTTTAATGAAGCAAAGTTCATCACTTTCAGTATGTTGATCTTCTGTGCTGTGTGGATTGCGTTTGTTCCAGCATATGTGAGCTCACCAGGGAAATATGCTGTTGCTGTGGAGATTTTTGCCATTCTGTCTTCAAGTTTTGGATTACTGGTGGCCATATTTGCTCCAAAGTGCTACATCATTCTTTTACATCCAGAGAGAAACACTAAAAAAGCAATCATTGGACGAGAAACACAAAATATATAGTTTTATATAATTTTGGTCCACCATCCACAGACACATTTGTGACTGAATCAACCAAAAATCTATCTATATCTATCTATCTATCTATCTATCTATCTATCTATCTATCTATCTATCTATCTATCTATCTATCTATCTATCTATCTATCTATCTATCTATCTATCTATCTATCTATCTATCACAAGATGTTGTGTGTTTATTTTGTTTTGCATATTATTTTATTTTAGTTATATTCAATTGATAAAAAGTTGATATTGTTACAAATATATTATTATTATTTTTAGTAATACAATTAAGGGCGCACACTCAGATCTCTGATATGGTTTATTGTTCAATCCTAGGTAAGCCTTTGTAACGACTGAGACAAGTCAGGCACAAGTATGTGTTATAGTTTAACAAATGATATTTAGAACTCACTCTGGGATCTGTGCCCCATCCCCCCAAACAGGGCAAGAAGGTCTTAGTTACCATGACCACGATCAGATAAGTTGGTTTTATGACTCTCAGCAATGTGAACAGGGGCCTCTGCCACAAGTCGTACAGATATTAGAACAGACTCTCCTGCATTAATTTATCGATGAACTGATTAACATGAAATTAACATGCATCCCAGAACTTTTTGTGAATGATTTACTGTCTAGTGTTGTGTTTTTTTAATACTACTACCTTTTGATACTATTATCTCTTTGATACTATGTATTTTACTATAGAGCCAACGGTCAACGTAACCTCACCCATACCATGTTTGGTCTCTATAAATTGGTACTTTGAAGATCGAAATGATTGTCTACTTTCTTATGCCGATAGCCACGCAACATATTAGGATTACAAGAATCTTTCTTAGTTTTGTCATCAGAAACCAATCCAGCTGCCATTGCACATGAGCACGCTTAGAACAAAGATTCATAAATCAACCACGGAGGAATCTTCCCGCTTGGAAATTCCACCCTTCTCATTGGCCAAGCAAACCCGGAGAGGTGGGGCCTTTCTCAGGCTTTATTAGAGACAAATCCACAGTGACCTTTCGCTCTCTTCTCTTCAGGCCTCAACTGCTGCTTCTTCAGGTTGATCCTGTGGGGACTCCCCCCCCCCCACGGGGGCCCATGGGCCCCGGCAGGCCGTGACCACCGCCTGCTATGCCTTCACTCTCCCAACAGAGTCAGACTGTATTTTCTCAGAAGAAAACTGCAACCTTACCATCACTGAATGGGCAACAATCAACTCTTGGCCTTCTCGGTACGTTCAGGATGCCGTGCTGTTCAGCGTGGCCTCAGCAGGCCCCAGGGTGGCAGGCCACAATCTGCACTCCAGCCATGAGAACACCGTCGAACTAACCATGCAAGTTCATCATATCTTCTCCATCCAGCGGAGAAGAAAATGATCGCAACTTGTACAGTAACATTTAAAACTCACGGACCCATCAACGAACTCAATTTTCAACCACTTCAAGAATTGTGTCCACTGCACAGACCATGCAAGTATCAATTTAATGAGGTGATCTGAAAATGATAAGCTGATGGTTCTTTTCATAGTTAAATGGATCTTTTCCATAGTTCCATTTCCTGCTTCCAGTTCCATTCTATCACTCACAATTTTACCAATGCATGTATGTATGTATGTATGTATGTTTGTTTAGTTTAGTTATGTTTGTGATTTAGTTAATAAAACTTGTGTACAATATGTATTTGGTTCTGATTCTCTGCTTGCAACAAAGTCCATTTTACGATCTTGATCTTATTACATGCTCTAAGCGCTGTACATGCTAAGAAATAATTATTTTTCGGTGGCCATGAAAGATACACTTTTCTTAGAATAAATGAATAATCAAAAGAGTTCGTTGGAACTGATTGATTGATTGTAATATTAATTTAGCTACCTCAAGTTAATCCAATTAACTTACACAAATATTAATAATTAATCATAATTGATAATTGTGAGTTATTATTAATATTTACCCTTTGAGCTAGCTTGTTACACCTTGTTCTCTTTTACTGTATTTGTGGAGACATTAATCAATTTCTGCATATTTTCTAGTGTGATGTATTTTATTTTGTGCAGAAGGACTTTTCATTTATTCTTTAATGTTATCAATGCCATCTCATTTCTCTGTATTCATTCTGTGCTCATTTGGATGTTTTATATTAGTAATGGGTCGATCATGAGCGATTTCTTTAATATGACTTTACTTTAATATGAGTTGTCTCATAGACTGATTTGTTAATTTTGTGATGACCACGCATGCACAACATCCCATAGGTTCTTTACAGGAAACAGAAACGTTTAGTTCAGCTCTCAAGTCTTTTGGTCTGAGTTATCCATTCATCCTGTGACAGCCCCATAGGTTAAGGCTATGCAGTCTGTACTGAAAACAGAAATTATTAGTTCACCTCTCAAGTCGTTTGTTCTTTTGTCATGTGACGTGACAACCGTATTGGATACAGAAATGAGTTAAAGGACAAGTTCGGTATTTTACACTTAAAGCCCTGTTTTCAGATCATTTCTGATGAAATACAACGGTTAAGATTGAAATTTGGACACATGCTGCTGGCCCAAGAATTTTCGGTTTCTGTGGTACACCTCCACAATGGCTGCATAGGTGCACTGGAACAATCCTTCCTAAAACGCATTAAACTTTCGTTTACAAAGACGTGAAACTCACCGAGTGGTCAGGGGTGTTCACTGATATGCTCACACAAAAATCGCTGCAAAAGATGCTTTCCAACAGGTTTTATCGTAGTTTTTGTCCAACTATTACGTAACAGAATAAATAAGTGACGATTTGAGGTCAACATATTCATATGATGGTCTGAGGACAACATCGTGTCACAGAATAAATCAGTGAAGACTTGAGGTCAACATTCATTTGATGGTCTGAGGACAACATCATGTTACAGAATAAATAAGCTAATTCAAATGTTTATCCCTGGATGTCCCAGATGTAAGCTGTACTGTCTGACCAAGCTGAATGGTCATTGCGACGCGCAAATTCTAACATACTTAAAGATATATTTGGAAACTTTTCTGTGGCACCAGTGCCAGCGCTAACAAACTGTCGCACCGGCAGAAAATGAGCTCGCAAAAGGCCAGGGTTTAGTTTTTGTTTTTTTTTACCTAGGCACACTATAAAAAATATAAATATCTAAACAGTATTTTAATCTTTTATTTTATTTATTTTTTATGAGCCAGAACGTCAGCGATGCTGATCAATTTTGGCTGGCAACTGCCAATTAACTCGCCAATGCAAGCTAATGTTATTGTTAACATCAGTACACCGATGGTGGAAAAATGCTATTCTAAAATGAAATCTAACAATGAATTTTAACCCTTTAGGCGCCAGAGGTTTTTTTCTTAAACGTTCGATTTTGACATCTTAATTTCAAAAGGCTATATCTTAAAAGTGATAAAAGATAGAGACTTTGTGTAAATTAGAGAAATATTAAAGATGACCCAAAGTTTATGTAGGGATTACATTTTCCCATCTAATTTGCATTTTATGACGTCATATGGTGGCGGCCCTCTTGGATTATAGAATTTTCATGAAAAGTCACGTTTAAATGATAAAATGCAGCACTTCTTTCCCCCCATAATGTCCCTCACCTTCTGTATGCTATATTGCACAATACTGAATGCTCAGGTAAATAGTAAGTTGTAAACAAACTGTGTAAATCATTAATAAATGGTAGAAACAAACCGAATGCATGTAGCATTACAGCCTTTTGCTGTAGAGATTTTCCATTTACTACATACAGTAGGCACTCTGATTCCATGTATGGGGCACATATATATAATTAATATGACACACAAACACAAGTAGACAAGACCTGTTTAGACAATGTTAGTATTTAAAAAAAAAAAAAGTTTTTTGTTGATGTTTTTTTTTTTTTTTTTTTTTAGCTGACAAAGACGCACACATCACAAGGACATGAACACAAAAAAGAACACATATTGTACACTACTAAATGGTCAGGGAAATAGATAGTAAATTAATCAACAGAGAGAGTAAATCATTAGCCCCTCTGCCCTGTGTCAAGCCTGGTTTATACTCGACGCGTCCACACAAGCGTGAAGGTGCGCGCGGCAAAAATGATGTAATCGCGGTGTGGGCGGTCGCGCGCGTTGGGTGCGCAAGGGCCCATTTCGCCTGGCGGTGTGCACGGCAGATTTTGTAACAACGTGTGCGGCGCCGCATCCGAAGATGAACGACTTCGAGCCGAATCTGGCCGAGCTCGAACTTCTCACCACTCCAGCACCCAGTTTGCACGTCTAAATTAGTTGCTTACATTTAAAAAAATAGCATTCAATAGCATAAAAAGTATTTTTAGTGAACATAAAGGTCCATGTTTAATAAAAATGTTCACGAAACCTAATGAAATGTTTAGTGAAATTAGAAAATATGTTAGAGATTGTTAATTTAGTTATATTGTATACACATTCTCATATCCATATATTTTGTTTTATTGTCACGAGTAATCACAGGGTTTACTGGGTTTTACACGATTCTTTTTGTAGTGTGGCACCGTGGTGGTGTACTACATAGATATCATATAAAGGCTAGATGTCTCGTCCGCGCTGCTGGCCAATGGAGCTCGACATCCGCACACGGCGGCCATCTTACGACAGGGTGCTCGCTCACTCATAACATGGTGCATGTACTTTTAAATAACCATAACTTGCTCAATTTTCTACCGATTTTCAAACGGTTTGGTTTGTTATAAACATCAGAGATGTAGCTATTATACTGCGTACATATGAATAATTATGTTCAAAATGTTTAAGCATTCAGAATTATAGCCACGTTAATAACGTTTGTAAGAAACCAAACCGTTTGTAAATCCGTCCAGATTTCAGCGAGATAAGAGGATTTGTGTGCGTGCTGCTCACTCACCTTAATTCACAGAGCCCTGTCCTAAGATGGCCGCCGGTGATGCCGGAAGTGACTCCGCCAGATCTGCCTCGCGCGCGTGCCTAGTGTGCCTACAACACTAACACGCCTGCTAACTTCGCGATGAACACTCCGATCCCGGGAAAACATTGTTCCCACCACTGGCATTGGGCAAAGGACCATATACACTGGGCAAAGGATTCACCGTTTGTGCTTGGTGTAGGGCTATACTTTCACTTTCAGAATCACCGTAATTTTCTGAAGGCAGATAACGTTATTCCCCTTCAGAATCAGGGTCCGCGAATAGAAGACCCAACACTTCATTGCGGGTAAGCTTTATTGATGCCATTAGATAATAATAATAATAATAATCTAATGCAAATACTCGCTGACGTTGACAATATTGCTCTGATAAAATGACTCACTCGCACACTAGCTCCGCTTTTGTTCGCACTGATTCAATGCGCTCTTGCTCGAAGATTTTGTATAGAAGCATGACTTTTTTTGAGTTGGGGATGAAGTATGACATGTCTGCCAACTAGTGGAGGGGAGGTCGAACGAAATATGACACCCTATTTGACAAAATCGGCCGTTTTATTCAGTGCCGCATCTTGTCGAGTAAACTCAACCGTGGCGCCTAGAGGGTTAACATCATCAGCCGTAGTAGAAGGCAGATGTTAATTAATAGGAGAATGTAAAAAGTCGTTGGTCTTACCTTGTAAGTTGTGTGCTTGTTGGCAGAGGTGTTTTTTTGGCGGACTCGACGGTGGGCACACGGTGATGACATCATAAAGGTTGATTGGCTGAGGCAGATGTTGTCCCAGGGTCATCATAAAGATATTGGTCTCAGGACAGCTCCCACTTGGCAAAATCAGGATGTGCCTGAACTCGCAAGTACGATGTCAGGCACTGCAATTTGCTCTGGCCCCCTTCCTGTTCGAGTGATGAGATACTTAGTAGATTGTCCTCACTCAATGGCTGGCTGTCTAAGTGGTGTCCGCAGAATAATATAGAATTCATAGACAATGAATTTTATTTTTTTACTGAGACCCAAAACAAGCATCTGCATTGCATATGTAAAAAAAATGTCTGCCCACTAAAGTTGTTGCTTAAGGATAAAATAAAACAAAATCATTATTACTTATAACTTTGCAAATTAATAACTGCATTTAGAAATTAAATTCTTAAAATGAATCATCCAAAGTTAGGAGTACCTAATAATCTAAAAATTTCACAGCCAAGTACAAGCAGTCTGTCAGAGTTGTTTATGTTGCTCTGCCTGTTTTTATTTATGGTAAAGCTTATATACTTATATCCCGTAATTTAAAAAAAGCCTTTCTGTATTTGTACACCATTATTACAAAAAGGTACAGTGTATGTTCTGCCTCTCAAACGTAAGATTGTTGTCTATCATAATAGTAAAAGTTCCCCTTACACCGTGTCAAGTCAAGTCAAGTCATCTTCATTTATATAGCGCTTTTAACAATGTAGATTGTTTCAAAGCAGCTTTACAGAGATAAACGTATAATTTATGGTAACAGAGATTGTTTTGGCTTTATAGCGGTTCTTTAGTAAAGTTATTTTCCAGCTAAGGTTAGTTATGATTAAATCGCTTCCGTCGCAATAATCATTTGTTATTAAATTAGGGGCCGCTAAGACGACACAATTCTCTCTACATAGACTTTAAACGCGAACCTGTGAGAAATGCTGATGGCGTTCACATGCGCATCCTAACTACACGCGCCGCGACACGCGATAAAATGTATCTTTTCCATGTTAATCAGAGTTTTTGTCCTAACCAGCCGCGACACACGACAATTCTAATTCAGAAACGGTTTCTATTTTTCTGCGACGTTGCGCTGGAACAACAAACACAAAGTGTGGTGGTGATAATCTCAGGTGCTGTTTATGTGCTTTATTTAATGTTAAATGCGTGTAATGTGACTTTGAATATCATTTAGTTCTCCAGCTTTGTAGCTGTAAAAGCAACAATGGATAATTCACCTCAGATCTTGAAATGAAACAAATGAAAAACATAAACGTTAAAACTGTGAACAAACAAGTGTATTATTTGACAAAGATTGTTTTAGT
>NW_028296376.1:0-85976 GCF_964197995.2 Scardinius erythrophthalmus
GACAATTTGCATACAGGAAGTGAAATCGGAGATATACCTTTTGACCTTCAGGTTTCCAACTTTCCAGTGATATAAGACACTTGAGTCTACGTCATACGGTCTAGGAGTTATGAGCAGTTTCGCGCTTTTGGTTGCTATAGCGCCACCTATGGGCCAATTGGGGTCATATTCTCTGAACCTCTCCTCGATTTTTGTACTACCATCTGGCAAAGTTTCAAGGTTCCAGCTCTTACGGTTTGGGCTGCACGATGCGTTTTACGGCAGAATAATAATAATAATTAAAGCTGCAAGCAGCATTTATCGGGGTTCAAGCAGTTAAGGCCTTTAAGGCATTTAAGCACAAAAGCATCAAAAGTTATTAAGATTTATTTAGGAAGCATGTAACCACTGACATAATAGATGGAAAAGACCATTTACAGCCAATACAGGCAATTTGCCATGGGATATATATGGTTTTAAAGCTTTTTAACAGTTATAGCGCCACCTATGGTCCGATCTCCATAAAATTGTTTACTGTGACCTCAAATTGAACCCATACACATGTGTACTGAGTTTGGTGAAGATATCTCATTTACTTCTTGAGTTATAGCCATTTGAGTAAAATAGGCTCCTCCCACAACGATTTGCCACATTCTAGAATTATTTAATATGATTCTAGCATGATTTACTATCATATACCATGTTCCAGAATGATTTATTAGGATTCTAGCATGATTTACCTTGATACACCTCATTTCAGTATTATTTACTATGATTTACAATGTTTCTAGCATGATTAACCACATTACTAGCAATTATGTGAAGTGTCAGTGCAAATGAGGTGATGAACACTGACAAAATATTATTGTGTTATAATAGTTAGTTATATACGTGATTTTTGTGTGTGTGTCCAAGTATGAATGCAAAAGCACATGTAAAATATTTCATTATTAAGTAGAATGGCCAGCAGAGGGCACTAGAAGACCACTTATTGGCTCACTTTCACTTTAAACCAGTTTTCTGCACTAAAGCAAACCAGTTTTTCCATGTTAACTCAATGCATGCTTACACACACACACACACACACACACACACACACACACACACACACACACACACACAGCATAGTTAACCATGATTTACCATGATATACCACGTTCTAGTATTATTTACCAGGAGATAAACGACAATCTAGTATTATTTACTTTGATTTACCATGTTTCTAGCCTGATTTATCACATTACTAGCAATTATTTGAAGTGTCAGTGCAAATAAAGTGATTAACACTGACAAAATATGATTGTGTTATAATGGTTATTGCTATATAAGTGATTTTTTTAGTGTGTATTCAAGTATGAATGCAAGCACATGTTGAAATATTTCATTAATAAGTAGAATGGCCTGCAGAGGGCAGTAGAAGACCACTTATTGGCTCACTTTCACTTTAAACCAGTTTTCTGCACTAAAGCAAACCAGTTTATCCATGTTAACTCAATGCATGCTTACACACACACACACACACACACACACACACACACACACACACACACACAGCATAGTTAACCATGATTTACCACATTACTAGCAATTATTTGAAGTGTCAGTGCAAATAAAGTGATTAACACTGACAAAATATGATTGTGTTATAATAGTTATTGCTATATAAGTGATTTTTAGTGTGTATTCAAGTATAAATGCAAGCACATGTGGAAAAATTTAATTAATAAGTAGAATGGCCAGCAGAGGGCAGTAGAAGACCACTTATTGGCTCACTTTCACTTTAAACCTCATGATTTTGACCAGTTTTCTGCACTAAAGCAAACCAGTGTTTCCATGTTAACTCAATAATGCATACTTGCTACATATGCTACACACAATAATGCTACACACACACACACACACACACACACACACACACACACACACAAATGTTTCAGTGATATTGGTGTCACATTCACCTTCATCACATTCACCTTCTGTCTTCATCACATTCACCATCTGTCGTCATCACCTGCACCTGCTCCTCATCACCCTCCTCATCATCACCTGCTCCTCATCATCATAACCGTCACCTGTTGTCCTTGTCTTGATCTGTGTATTTAAGTTCCCCTCTCATCCATTATCATTGTCGGTTATTGTTTGTGCACTAGCACTCTGTTATGTTTGTTTTCATGTTGGAAAATAAAACCTTTGTTATATTTGTACCACACACACACACACACACACACACACACACACACACACACACACACCATCATTTATCATGATTTACCATGGCTGATACCAATACCAATATGAGAAAATGACTATTTTAAACAGCAGGGGGCAGTAAAATACCACTTATTGGCTTAACATGCCATTAATTCATATCATTTTCACCTTTTTAACTGTTATAGAGGCAAATTTTGTCCGATCTGTCTGAAAATTTTCATGCTTGTTCAGGGTGATATTTCACACGTTCTGACTTGTTTTTAAGAAGGTCTGAGCATTGATTAAAGAGATATAGGCTTTCGGGGACACTTGGTAAAGGCCAGATTTTGAAGTGAACCTATTATAGCTATCCAAATGAAGTAGTTCAACTTTCTGACAATTATTGATCTAGTGAGTCCAGAGAATTGTATTGCACTAGTTTTTTAACATTATGATATGAAAATTATATGATCAGAGATGGAAAAGACCATTTACAGCCAATACAGGCAGTTTACCATAGGAAATATATGATTTTAAAGCTTTTTAACAGTTATAGCGCCACCTATCGTCCGATCTCCATAGAATTTTTCATGCTTGTTAATGATGTTATGTCACATATGCTGACCAATTTTTGTGAAGTTCTGAGTTTTTATTTAGGATTTATAGGCTTTTTAATGTATTTTGACACGCCCATTTTATAAATTACCCTATTACAGCCATCCAAATGCAAAAGTTCAACTTTTTTTTGATAATTATTGATCTAGAGAGTCCAGAGAATTGTCCTAGACTGGTCTGGTTCCGATCGGGCAAAAAACCTAGGACTAGTTCGCAAAAGTAGGTTTTTAACATATTCATGAATATTTAATGAACTGTTTGATTGACAGCAATGGTTCTAGAGGCAAAGTTGTTCAGCATGAGCAGATCTATCATATGATATGCATTTTGTGACGATAAGTGTAACACCACGTGATTACAGAGCCATAAAACTCGTTAGCGCCAACTAGTGGCCGATTTCTTTCAAAATTTTTACAGACCTCTAGGGGCTTGAGCCGAACATGCCCACTGAGTTTTGTTCCGATCGGCCTCCGTTAACCTTGTCTAATAGGTGCTCAAACTTCATTGGCCGATAGCGGCCATGTTTTTTGAGATACACCAATGTCCTCATAGACATACATGGCACCTTGGACCAAGACACTGCATACCAATTTTCAAGTCAATCGGACTAACGGTCAGGTGGTTATAGCCTGTTTTATGTTTTTTTTCATATTATAGCGCCACCATGAGGCCAATCACCGCGATTTTTTTACTGTGACCTCAACTTGAGCTCATACATATGTGTACCGAGTTTGGTGAAAATATCTCATTTCGTTCACGAGTTATAGCCATTTTTGTATAATTAGCTCCGCCTCCTGCAAACGTTTTGATGCCCCTTAGCAACCGTGGATCGAAATTTTAACTTTTTTTCGATAATTATTGATATTCAGACTCCTGTGAATATTTCTGCACTGGTTTGGTTCCGATTGGGCGAAAAACCAGGGACTAGTTCGCAAAAGTAGGTTTTGGACAAAATCCAAAATGGCGGAAAAATTTGCATACCGGAAATGAAATCCTTAAGGCCTTTTTTGTTCGGCTTGACCCAAGGATTCCAAAGATATAAGACACTTGAGTCTGTGACAAAGGGTTGATGAGATTTAAGCAAAAATATGCAATTTTTTTGTTTTTTGCACTGTAGCGCCACCTATTGGCCAATCTAGCTCATATTCTCTGAACCTCTCCTCGATTTTTGTACTACCTTCTGGCCAAGTTTCAAGTCTCTAGCACTTACGGTTTAGGCTGCACGATGCGTTTTACGGCGGAATAATAATAATAATTAAAGCTGCAAGCAGCATTTATCGGGGTTCAAGCAGTTAAGGCCTTTAAGGCATTTAAGCACAAAAGCAAGTTATTAAGATTTATTTAGCAAGCATGTAACCACAGACATAATAGATGGAAAAGACCATTTACAGCCAATACAGGCAATTTGCCATGGGATATATATGGTTTTAAAGCTTTTTAACAGTTATAGCGCCACCTATGGTCCGATCTCCATAAAATTGTTTACTGTGACCTCAAATTGAACCCATACACATGTGTACTGAGTTTGGTGAAGATATCTCATTTCCTTCTTGAGTTATAGCCATTTGAGTAAAATAGGCTCCTCCCACAACGATTTGCCACATTCTAGAATTATTTAATATGATTCTAGCATGATTTACTATCATATACCATGTTCCAGAATGATTTATTAGGATTCTAGCATGATTTACCTTGATACACCTCATTTCAGTATTATTTACTATGATTTACAATGTTTCTAGCATGATTAACCACATTACTAGCAATTATGTGAAGTGTCAGTGCAAATGAGGTGATGAACACTGACAAAATATTATTGTGTTATAATAGTTAGTTATATACGTGATTTTTAGTGTGTGTCCAAGTATGAATGCAAAAGCACATGTAAAATATTTCATTATTAAGTAGAATGGCCAGCAGAGGGCACTAGAAGACCACTTATTGGCTCACTTTCACTTTAAACCAGTTTTCTGCACTAAAGCAAACCAGTTTTTCCATGTTAACTCAATGCATGCTTACACACACACACACACACACACGCACACACACACACACACACATACACACACAGCATAGTTAACCATGATTTACCATGATATACCACGTTCTAGTATTATTTACCAGGAGATAAACGACAATCTAGTATTATTTACTTTGATTTACCATGTTTCTAGCCTGATTTATCACATTACTAGCAATTATTTGAAGTGTCAGTGCAAATAAAGTGATTAACACTGACAAAATATGATTGTGTTATAATAGTTATTGCTATATAAGTGATTTTTTAGTGTGTATTCAAGTATGAATGCAAGCACATGTTGAAATATTTCATTAATAATTAGAATGGCCAGCAGAGGGCAGTAGAAGACCACTTATTGGCTCACTTTCACTTTAAACCAGTTTTCTGCACTAAAGCAAACCAGTTTATCCATGTTAACTCAATGCATGCTTACACACACACACACACACACACACACACACACACACAGCATAGTTAACCATGATTTACCATGATTTACCACATTACTAGCAATTATTTGAAGTGTCAGTGCAAATAAAGTGATTAACACTGACAAAATATGATTGTGTTATAATAGTTATTGCTATATAAGTGATTTTTAGTGTGTATTCAAGTATAAATGCAAGCACATGTGGAAAAATTTAATTAATAAGTAGAATGGCCAGCAGAGGGCAGTAGAAGACCACTTATTGGCTCACTTTCACTTTAAACCTCATGATTTTGACCAGTTTTCTGCACTAAAGCAAACCAGTGTTTCCATGTTAACTCAATAATGCATACTTGCTACATATGCTACACACAATAATGCTACACACACACACACACACACACACACACACACACACACACACACACACACACACACACACACACACACAAATGTTTCAGTGATATTGGTGTCACATTCACCTTCATCACATTCACCTTCTGTCTTCATCACATTCACCATCTGTCGTCATCACCTGCACCTGCTCCTCATCACCCTCCTCATCATCACCTGCTCCTCATCATCATAACCGTCACCTGTTGTCCTTGTCTTGATCTGTGTATTTAAGTTCCCCTCTCATCCATTATCATTGTCGGTTATTGTTTGTGCACTAGCACTCTGTTATGTTTGTTTTCATGTTGGAAAATAAAACCTTTGTTATATTTGTACCACACACAGACACACACACACACACCATCATTTATCATGATTTACCATGGCTGATACCAATACCAATATGAGAAAATGACTATTTTAAACAGCAGGGGGCAGTAAAATACCACTTATTGGCTTAACATGCCATTAATTCATATCATTTTCACCTTTTTAACTGTTATAGAGGCAAATTTTGTCCGATCTGTCTGAAAATTTTCATGCTTGTTCAGGGTGATATTTCACACATTCTGACTTGTTTTTAAGAAGGTCTGAGCATTGATTAAAGAGATATACGCTTTCGGGGACACTTGGTAAAGGCCAGATTTTGAAGTGAACCTATTATAGCTATCCAAATGAAGTAGTTCAACTTTTTCTGACAATTATTGATCTAGTGAGTCCAGAGAATTGTATTGCACTAGTTTTGCACATTATGATATGAAAATTATATGATCAGAGATGGAAAAGACCATTTACAGCCAATACAGGCAATGTACCATAGGAAATATATGGTTTTAAAGCTTTTTAACAGTTATAGCGCCACCTATCGTCCGATCTCCATAAAATTTGGCAGGCTTGTTAATGATGTTATGTCACATATGCTCACCGATTTTTGTGAAGTTCTGAGTTTTCATTTAGGATTTATAGGATTTTTAATGTATTTTGCCACGCCCATATTATAAATTACCCTATTACAGCCATCCAAATGCAAAAGTTCAACTTTTTTTTGATAGTTTTTGATCTAGAGAGGCCAGAGAATTGTCCTAGACTGGTCTGGTTCCGATCGGGCGAAAAACCTAGGACTAGTTTGCAAAAGTAGGTTTTTAACATGTTTGCGAATATTTAATCAACGGTTTGATTGACAGCAATGGTTCTTGAGGCAAAGTTGTTCAGAATGAGGAGATCTATCAAATGATATGCATATTGTGTGGATATTTGTAACACCACGTGATTACAGAGCCATAAAACTCGTTAGCGCCAACTAGTGGCCGATTTCTTTCAAAATTCTTACAGACCTCTAGGGCCTTGAGTCGAACATGCCCATCGAGTTTCGTTCCGATCGGCCTCCGTTAACCTTGTCTAATAGGTGCTCAAATTTCATTGGCCGATGGCGGCCATGTTTTTTGAGATACGCCAATGTCCTCATACACATACATGGCACCTTGGACCAAGACACTGCATACCAATTTTCAAGTCAATCGGACTAACGGTCAGGTGGTTATAGCCTGTTTTATGTTTTTTTCATGTTATAGCGCCACCATGTGGCCAATCGCCGCGGTTTTTTTACTGTGACCTCAGATTGACCAGAAACGAAATATCATAATAAAATAAAAAAAACATCATAATAAAAAAAGATTGCTTCTTAAAGCATTTGTTTATTTCCCAATACTGAAAGCGAATTAAAAGATCATGCGTAATCCTGCTGCTCCCTCTAGTGGACAACAGTGGAATTACAGTCTCCATCTTACAGTTGAAGTGTTTGAATGAATGAATGGGAATTTGGTTTTTCACTTATATCTCGGGAACCAGAAGGCGAAAAATTCTGAAACTCAGAGCATAGATAGTGCTTGAGGAGTCCTGTTGAATGAGACCATCGCAGTGTTTTTGGGCGATTGGGCCCGGGAGTTATGAGGCATATTATTTTGGGGCTTTTATCTCTGGAATGCCCAGGGCAAATTACACCACATTTGAATCGATGACCCGCGACCCGCGACCCGCGACCATACGTTTCGATCAAGAGCCCGGAGACGTCCTTACCATCAAAATTTGAACGCGCAGCGACTTTCCGTTTTCGAGTTATGAGTGAATTTGTACTGGGGGGGCGTGGCCTAAATGGCGGCCTCCGTTTTTACTTTCGTTTCTGGATTCCATTCATTAATGTGACACAATTGTCAATAGTAATACTTCAATAGATGAGTTTTGACAAAATGTGATTGTAAATGTTAAAATACTGATTTTATAAAGTCTAAATATGAATTATATAGCAATATTAGGGAGTAGTATGATGAACTGACAGCAGGGGGCAGTACAATACCACTTATTGGCTTAATATGCCATGTTATATATTTTTTTACATTTTTAACTGTTATAGAGGCAAATTTTGTCCGATCTGTCTGAAATTTTTCATACTTCTTAAGAGTCACATGTTCTGACTTGTTTTTATTAAAGAGATATAGGCTTTTGGAGACACTTGGTCAAGGCTACATATTGAAGTGACACTATTATAGCCATCCAAATGAAGAAGTTATACTTTTTCTGATAATTATTGATCTAGAGAGTCCAGAGAATTGCACTGCACTGGTTTTGAACATTATTATATGAACATTATATGATTATAGATGGAAAATACCATTTACAGCCAATACGGGCAATTTACCATATAATATATGATTTTAAAGCGTTTTAACAGTTATAGCGCCACCTATTGTCCGATCTCCATGAAATGTTGCATGCTTTTTAAGGATGTTATGTCACATATGCTCACCAATTTTTGTGAAGTTCTGAGTTTTTATTTAGGATTTATAGACTTTTTAGTGTATTTTGCCACGCCCATTTTATAAATGACCCTATCACAGCCATTCAAATGCAAAAGTTCAACTTTTTTTCGATAATTATTGATCTAGAGAGTCCAAAGAATTGTCCTAGACTGGTTTGGTTCCGATCGGGCGAAAAACCAGGGACTAGTTCGCAAAAGTAGGTTTTTAACATGTTCACGAATATTTAATGAACAGTTTGATTGACAGCAATGGTTCTAGAGGCAAAGTTGTTCAGCATAAGCAGATCTATCAAATGATATGCATTTTGTGATGATAAGTGTAACACCACGTGATTACAGAGCCATAAAACTCATTAGCGCCAACTAGTGGCCGATTTCTTTCAAAATTCTTACAGACCTCTAGGGCCATGAGCCGAACATGCCCATTGAGTTTCGTTCCGATCGGCCTCCGTTAACCTTGTCTAATAGGTGCTCAAACTTCATTGGCCGATGGCGGCCATGTTTTTTGAGATACGCCAATGTCCTCATACACATACATGGCACCTTGGACCAAGACACTGCATACCAATTTTCAAGTCAATCGGAGTAACGGTCAGGTGGTTATAGCCTGTTTTATGTTTTTTTCATGTTATAGCGCCACCATGAGGCCAATCGTCGCGATTTTTTTACTGTGACCCCAGATTGAACTCATACACATGTGTACCAAGTTTGGTGAAGATACCTCATTTACATCGGGAGTTATAGCCATTTTAGTAAAATAGGCCCCTCCCACAACGTACGTTTTGGCGCCCCTTAGCGACCGTGAATCGAAATTTCCACTTTTTTTCGATAATTATTGATATTCAGACTCCAGAGAACATTTCTGCACTGGTTTGGTTCCAATCGGGCAAAAAACCAGGGACTAGTTCGCAAAAGTAGGTTTTTGACAAAATTCAAAATGGCGGAAAATCTATCATGGCGGAAATGAAATCGGAGATATACGTTTTGTTCGTCAGGCATCCAGCTTTCCAATGATATAAGACACTTGAGTCTACGACATACGATCTAGGAGTTATGAACAGTTTCGCGCTTTTGGTTGCTATAGCGCCACCTATGGGCCAATCGGGGTCATAATCTCTGAACCTTTCCTCGATTTTTGTACTACCATCTGTCAAAGTTTCAAAGTTCCAGCTCTTACGGTTTGGGCTGCACGATGCGTTTTACGGCGGAATAATAATAATAATAATTAAAGCTGCAAGCAGCATTTATCGGGGTTCAAGCAGTTAAAGCCTTTTAAGCATTTAAGCACAAAAGCATCAAAAGTTAAGATTTATTTAGCAAGCATGTAACCACGGACATAATAGATGGAAAAGACCATTTACAGCCAATACAGGCAGTTTACCATGGGATATATATGGTTTTAAAGCTTTTTAACAGTTATAGCGCCACCTATGGTCCGATCTCCATAGAATTGTTTACTGTGACCTCAAATTGAACCCATACACATGTGTACTGAGTTTGGTGAAGATATCTCATTTACTTCTTGAGTTATAGCCATTTTAGTAAAATAGGCTCCTCCCACAACAATTTAGCACATTCTAGTATTATTTACTATGATTCTAGCATGATTTGCCATATTCTAGCATAATTTACCATGATATACTACATTCTAGTATGATTTACCATTGTTTACTGTGATTCTAGCATGGATTACCATAGTTTATCATGATTTATCATAGTTTACCATGATTTACCCTGTTCTAGCATAGTTTACCATGATTTACCATGTTCTAGCATGATTTACCATGATATACCACATTCTAACATGATTTACCATAGTTTATTATGATTTATCATGGCTTACCATGATTTACCCTGTTCTAGCATAGTTTACCATGATTTACCATGTTCTAGCATGATGTACCATGATATACTATGTTCTAGAATGATGTACCAGGATTGTAGTATGATTTACCTTGATACACCACATTCTAGTATCATTTATTGATTTACCATGTTTTTAGTGTGATTTAACCATGATTTACCACATTGCTAGCAATTATGTGAAGTATCAGTAAAAATGAAGTGATAAACTCTGACAAAATATGATTGTGCTACAATAGTAATTGTTATATAAGTGATTTTTTAGTGTTTTATTGTTATATAAGTGATTTTTAGTGTCTAATGAATGCAAAAGCATATGTGGGTAGACATTAATAAGTAGAATGGCCAGCAGAGGGCAGTAGAAGACCACATATTGGCTCACTTTCACTTTAAACTTCTTGATTTTCACCATTTTTCTGCACTAAAGCAAACCAGTTTTTCCATTTTAAATCCATAATGCATGTTAACACACACACACACACACACACACACACACAAGACAAATGTTGTTTTTTCAATGCTATTGGGATATGTCATTATGAAAATATATTTGAATGGTCTATAAACATTTCACAAAGTCTTTGTAAGCTATTAATCAGATCATTCAGAATTTATTCAGAAACCTTAGACTACACACACACATTATATTGTAGATACAGACATTTGAAATATATGATGTGATCAAACTGTCAATACTAATAATTTAACAGATGGATTTTTGACTAAATGTAATTGTAAATGTTAAAATAGTGATTTTATAAAGTCTAAATATAAATTATAGAACAATATGACAACATGACTATTTTAAACAGCAGGGGGCAGTAAAATACCACTTCTTGGCTTAATATGTCATTATATTCATATCATTTTCACCTTTTTAACTGTTATAGAGGCAAATTTTGTCAGATCTGTCTGAAAATTTTCATGCATGTTCAGAGTGATATTTCACATGTTCTGACTTGTTTTTAAGAAGGTTTGAACATTCATTAAAGAGATATAGGCTTTCGGGGACACTTGGTAAAGGCCACATTTTGAAGTGAACCTATTATAGCTATCCAAATGAAGTAGTTCAACTTTTTCTGACAATTATTGTTCTAGTGAGTCCAGAGAATTGTATTGCACTAGTTTTTAACATTATGATATGAAAATTATATATTCAGAGATGGAAAAGACCATTTACAGTCAATACAGGCAGTTTACCATAGGAAATATATGGTTTTAAAGATTTTTAACAGTTATAGCGCCACCTATCGTCCGATCTCCATGAAATTTTGCATGCTTGTTAATGATGTTATGTCACATAAGTTCACCAATTTTTGTGAAGTTCTGGGTTTTTATTTAGGATTTATAGGCTTTTTAATGTATTTTTCCATGCCCATTTTATAAATGATCCTATTACAGCCATCCAAATGCAAAAGTTCAACTTTTTTTTGATAATTATTGATCTAGAGAGTCCAGAGAATTGTCCTAGACTGGTCTGGTTCCGATCGGGCAAAAAACCTAGGACTAGTTCGCAAAAGTAGGTTTTAGACATATTCATGAATATTTAATGAACGGTTTGATTGACAGAAATGGTTCTTGAGGCAAAGTTGTTCAGCATGAGCAGATATATCAAATGATATGCTTTTTGTGACGATAAGTGTAACACCACGTGATTACAGAGCCAAAAAACTCGTTAGCGCCAACTAGTGGCCGATTTCTTTCAAAATTCTTACAGACCTTTAGGGCCATGAGTCGAACATGCCCATCGAGTTTCGTTCCGATCGGCCTCCGTTAACCTTGTCTAATAGGTGCTCAACTTCATTGGCCAATGGCGGCCATGTTTTTTGAGATACGCCAATGTCCTCATAGACATACATGGCACCTTGGACCAAGACACTGCATACCAATTTTCAAGTCAATCGGACTAACGGTCAGGTGGTTATAGCCCTTTTCATGTTTTTTTCATGTTATAGCGCCACCTAGTGTTCAATCGTCGCGATTTTTTTACTGTGACCCCAGAATGAACCCATACACATGTGTACCGAGTTTGGTGAAGCTATCTTATTTACTTTTTAAGTTATAGCCATTTTAGTAAAATAGGCTCCTCCCACAACGATTATTTTGCGCCCCCTAGCGTCCATGAATCGAAATTTCAACATTTTTTCGATAATTATTGATCTTCAGACTCCAGAGAACATTTCTGCACTGGTTTGGCTCCGATCGGGCAAAAAACCAGGGACTAGTTCGCAAAAGTAGATTTTCGACAAAATTCAAAATGGCGGAAAATCTATCATGACGGAAATGAAATCGGAGATATACGTTTTGTTCGTCAGGCGTCCAGCTTTCCAATGATATAAGACACTTGAGTCTGCGACATACGGTCTAGGAGTTATGAGCAGTTTCGCGCTTTTGGTTGCTATAGCGCCACCTATGGGCCAATCGGGGTCATAATCTCTGAACCTCTCCTCGATTTTTGTACTACCATCTGGCAAAGTTTCAATGCTCTAGCCCTTACGGTTTGGGCTGCACGATGCGTTTTACGGCAGAATAATAATAATAATAATAATAATAATTAAAGCTGCAAGCAGCATTTATCGGGGTTCAAGCATTTAAGGCCTTTAAGCACATAAGCATTTAAGACATTAAGTTTTATTTGTAAAGCTTTTAACCACTGAAATAATAGATGGAAAAGACCATTTACAGCCAAAACAGGCAATTTACCATAGGAAATATATGGTTTTCAAAGCTTTTTAACAGTTATAGCGCCACCTATCGTACGATCTTCATGAAATTTTACATGCTTGTTTAGACTGTTATGGTACATATGCTCACCAATTTTTGTGAAGTTCTGAGTTTTCGTTTAGGATTTATAGGCTTTTAAATGCATTTTGCCACGCCCATTTTCATTATGACCCAATATACCCATGCGAAAAATGCTAAAGTTGAACTTTTTTTTGATAATTATTGATCTAGAGAGTCCAGAGAATTACCCTAGACTGGTTTTGTTCCGATCGGGCAAAAAACCTAGGACTAGTTCGCAAAAGTAGGTTTTTAACATAATTGCGAATATTTAATGAACGGTTTGATTGACAGCAATGGTTCTTGAGGCAAAGTTGTTCAGCATGAGCAGATCTATCAAATGATATGCATTTTGTGACAATAAGTGTAACACCACGTGATTACAGAGCCATAAAACTCGTTAGCGCCAACTAGTGGCCGATTTCTTTCAAAATTCTTACAGACCTCTAGGGCCATGAGTTGAACATGCCCATCGAGTATCGTTCCGATCGGCCTCCGTTAACCTTGTCTAATAGGTGCTCAAATTTCATTGGTCGATGGCTGTCATGTTTTTCGAGGTACGCCAATGTCCTCATAGACATACATGGCACCTTGGACCAAGACACTGCATACCAATTTTCAAGTCAATCGGACAAACGGTCACGTGGTCATAGCCCTTTTCATGTTTTTTTCATGTTATAGCGCCACCATGTGATCAATCGTCGAAATTTTTTTACTATGACCCCAAATTGAACTCATACACATGTGTACCAAGTTTGGTGAAGATATCTCATTTCCTTTTCGAGTTATAGCCATTTTAGTAAAATAGGCTCCTCCCACAACATTAATTTATCACCCGCTAGCGACCAGGAATCGAAATTTCGACTTTTTTTCGATAATTATTGATCTTCAGACTCCAAAGAACATTTCTGCACTGGTTTGGTTCCGATCGGGCGAAAAACCAGGGACTAGTTCGCAAAAGTAGGTTTTTGACAAAATTCAAAATGGCGGAAAAATTTGCATACCTGAAATAAAATCGGAGATATACGTTTTGACCTTCAGGCGTCCAGCTTTCCAATGATATAGGACACTTGAGTCTACGACATACGGTCTAGGAGTTATGAGCAGTTTCGCGCTTTTGGTCGCTATAGCGCCACCTATGGGCCAATCTGGGTCATACTTTGATAGGTTCTCCCCAAATTGAGGACTACCATTTGGCCAAGTTTCAAGGTTCCAGCTCTTACGGTTTGGGCTGCACGATGCGTTTTAGGGGAGAATAATAATAATAATAATAATAAAAATCAGTACAATTACAATAGGGTTTCAGCACTTCGTGCTTGAACCCCTAAAAATCAGTACAATTACAATAGGGTTTCAGCACTTCGTGCTTGAACCCCTAATAATAATAATAATTAAAGCTGCAAGCAGCATTTAGCGGGGTTCAAGCATTTAGGGTCTTTAAGCACATAAGGCAGTCTAGTGAGTTGTCTGAGTTTTTGTTTAGGATTTACAGGCTTTTGAGTGTTTTTTGCCATACCCATTTTCTAAATGATCCTGTTATGGCTACCCAATGGGTAAAGTTAAAGTTTTTTATATAATTAATAATCTAGAGCTTCCAGAGAATTGTACTGCACTGGTATATTTCCGATCGGGCGAAAAACCTAGGACTAGTTCGCAAAAGTAGGTTTTTAACATAATAGCAAGTATTTAATGAACAAATTGATTGACAGCAGTAGTTCTTGAGGCAAAGTTGTTCAGTATGAGGAGATCTATCAAATGATATGCATCACGTGATTACATAGCCGTAAAACCTGTTAGCGTCAACTAGTGGCTGATTTTTCAAAATTCTTACAGACCTCTAGGGCCACGAGTCGAACATGCCCATCGAGTTTCGTTCTGATCGGCCTCCGTTAAGAGCAAACTAACAGCTTTGAATTAAAATGGTGAGGTATCCTGTTGTAAACATCAACCATGCCTGTTGACAGTTTTGTGGGAAGGGAATGAAAAGTTCTCAAATCCACAGCACAGCCTCAGACATAACATTTATATCCATGATCTGCCATTTTCACTATTGTCCTTGCTTGCTTCTTCACAATACCTGCAGATCTTCTGATGATTCGGCTGTGCAGGTCCACATTAACACTGCCTGGCCTAGAACATGGACTGGAAAATGCAAATTTGGGGGGTATAAATATTAATGATCCTGACTCCAACGTCACAGTCGGTGTTATGGTGGGATTCACTCATTTTTCAGCGGTCTTTTGCAAACAGGAGATTTACACAAGAAGGAGGAAACAATGGTGTTTGAGGCTCACGGTATGTCAGTTCCATGTCCAGAACTCTTATCATTCAACTATGCCAAGATAAATACAGTTTTCAATTGTATGGCACCTGTAAAATAGATGATTAGTAATATAATGCTTACTTGGAGTCTGAAATGGCTTTAACAAAAGAAGAAAAATAGTCTTAGATTTCTGTTCATTCTAATCATGTACAAATAAAGTAGCACAGTAAGATTACATTTATTTGAATGCATTAGTGAGTGTGTGATTGTGCTGTGTGTGCAGCGTGTCAATACTAAAAGTGAAGGTGTAGTTGATATCTTTGGTGATAATATCTGTAGTAATCATAAAAAAAAACACTTAAGAAATAAAGAATTAAAATTACAAATAATATTCTATTAAGATATGAGTTACAATAACATGATTTGCAATAGTAATAATATCAATAATATATGCACAATACACACAGATTAGACTATCAGGTCTGTGTTTTACAAAAACATTAGTATTGCAGCCAATGTGAGTCTGTGGGATTTATAAACAGACAAAATATGATTTGAAATGTTATTTTAATGATTTTATTAAGTTTAAACAATATTTCAAATGGAAAAAAAAATTAAAAATAATATTTTAGTGAGCAGAATGAACCAATGAGTGTTCTTCTTCTGGTGGTTAAAATGTAAATGAAAACAATAATACTTAAACAATAATACTTAATACACTAACCATGCTTGAACACACACATGCACACACATTTTGTTGTAGATGGAGATATTTAAAATAAAAGATAGGTAACAAAATGATAATTGCAAATCTCCTCTGTATAACACCATTTTCAGATTTCAAATTAATCACTGAGAGGCAGAATTGTTCAAACTGAGAGCTCAGTAAAAATGAAGTGATAAACTTTGACAAAACATGACTGTGTTATAATAGGTGATTTTCATGCAAGTAATTTGATATAGTCCAAAAACTAATGCAAAAGCACAGATGAAAATATTTTATTAAGTAGAATGTCCTGCAGAGGGCAGTAGAAGACCACTAATTGACTCACTTTCATTTGAAATACTTTTTTATCCACCAGTAAAACAAAGCAGTTTCTTCATGTTCTTTCCATTAAGCATGCTTACACACACACAGACACACACACAAACACACACACACACACACACACACACACACACACACACACACACACACACACACACAAAGACAAATATGTTTTCAATGTTTTTAGGATGTGATATTGTGAAAATATCTTCATCTCCTCATCTTGAACAACTTTGCCTCAAGAATCACTAATGTCAATCAAACCGTTCATAATCATAATAAAAAAAAATAAAATATATACAAATATCATAATAATAATAAAAAACATCATAATAAAAAAGATTGCTTCTTAAAGCATTTGTTTATTTCCAATACTGAAGCGAATTAAAAGATCATGCGTAATCCTGCTGCTCCCTCTAGTGGACAACAGTGGTATTATAGCTTACATTTTACAGTTGAAGTGTTTGAATGAATGGGAATTTGTTTTTTTACTTATATCTCAGGAACCAAAAGGCGAAAAATTCTGAAACTCAGAGCATAGATAGTGCTTGAGGAGCCCTGTTGAATGAGACCATCAATGTGTTTTTGGGCGATTGGGGCTGGGAGTTATGACTGTTATAAGGCATATCTGTTCGGGCTATTATCTCTGGAATGCCCAGGGCAAATAACACCACATTTGAATCGAAGCTAGCCAAGGACGCGCCCTTTCCAACGAGCTCTCACACAATGTTCGGGGTGGTCTGGGTCGGGAGTAATGGCCGTTCAAAATCGGGGGTCCCGCGGATTCGCGATGCGCGGGGGGCGCGCTCCCGAGGCCCGCGACGACACGTTTCGATCAAGAGCCCGGAGAGGTCCTCACCATCAAAATTTGAGCGCGCAACGACTTTCCGTTTTCGAGTTATGAATGGATTTGTATTCGGGGGCGTGGCTTAAATGCCGTTATACTTTCGTTTCATTTCATTCATTTACTTTCGTCCATTTCCATATCTCAGTGTAACACAATTGTCAATAGTAATACTCAATAGATGAGTTTTGACAAAATGTGATTGTAAATGTTAAAATAATGATTTTAAAAAGTCTAAATATGAATTTTATAACAATATTAGGGAGTAGTATGATGAAATGACAGCAGGGGGCAGTAAAATACCACTTATTGGCTTAATATGCGATTATATTCATATAAAATCACCTTTTGAAGAAGTTAAACTTTTTTTCTGATAATTATTGATCTAGAGAGTTCAGAGAATTGTGCTGCACTGGTTTTGAACATTATGATATGAACATTATATGATAAAAGATAGAAGACATCATTTACAGCAAATACAGGCAATTTACCATAGGAAATATATGGTTTTAAAGCGTTTTAACAGTTATAGCGCCAACTATCGTCCGATCTCCATAGAATTTTTCATGCTTGTTAATGATGTTATGTCACATATGCTGACCAATTTTTGTGAAGTTCTGAGTTTTTATTTAGGATTTATAGGCTTTTTAATGTATTTTGACACGCCCGTTTTATAAATGACCCTATTACAGCCATCCAAATGCAAAAGTTCAACTTTTTTTTGATAATTATTGATCTAGAGAGTCCAGAGAATTGTCCTACACTGGTCTGGTTCCGATCGGGCAAAAAACCTAGGACTAGTTCGCAAAAGTAGGTTTTTAACATATTAATGAATAATTAATGAACAGTTTGATTGACAGCAATGGTTCTTGAGGCAAAGTTGTTCAGGATGAGGAGATCTATCAAATGATATGCATATTGTGTGGATATTTGTAACACCACGTGATTACAGAGCCGTAAAACTCGTTAGCGCCAACTAGTGGCCGATTTCTTTCAAAATTCTTACAGACCTTTAGGGCCATGAGCCGAACATGCCCATTGAGTTTCGTTCCGATCGGCCTCCGTTAACCTTGTCTAATAGGTGCTCAAACTTCGTTGGCCGATGGCGGCCATGTTTTTTGAGATACGCCAATGTCCTCATACACATACATGGCACCTTGGACCAAGACACTGCATACCAATTTTCAAGTCAATCGGACTAACGGTCAGGTGGTTATAGCCTGTTTTATGTTTTTTTCATTTTATAGCGCCACCATGAGGCCAATCGTCGCGATTTTTTTACTGTGACCCCAGAGTAAGCTCATACACATGTGTACCAAGTTTGGTGAAGATACCTCATTTACATCGGGAGTTATAGCCATTTTAGTAAAATAGGCCCCTCCCACAACGTACGTTTTGGCGCCCCTTAGCGACCGTGAATCGAAATTTCCACTTTTTTTCGATAATTATTGATATTCAGTCTCCAGAGAACATTTCTGCACTAGTTTGGTTCCAATCGGGCAAAAAACCAGGGACTAGTTCGCAAAAGTAGATTTTTGACAAAATTCAAAATGGCGGAAAATCTATCATGGCGGAAATAAAATCGGAGATATACGTTTTGTTCGTCAGGCATCCAGCTTTCCAATGATATAAGACACTTGAGTCTACGCCATACGGTCTAGGAGTTATGAGCAGTTTCGCGCTTTTGGTTGTTATAGCGCCACCTATGGGCCAATCGGGGTCATAATCTCTGAACCTTTCCTCGATTTTTGTACTACCATCTGTCAAAGTTTCAAAGTTCCAGCTCTTACGGTTTGGGCTGCACGATGCGTTTTACGGCAGAATAATAATAATAATAATAATAATAAAAATCAGCACAATTACAATAGGGTTTCAGCACTTCGTGCTTGAACCCCTAATAATAAAAATCAGCACAATTACAATAGGGTTTCAGCACTTCGTGCTTGAACCCCTAATTAAAGCTGCAAGCAGCATTTATCGGGGTTCAAGCAGTTAAGGCCTTTAAGGCATTTAAGCACAAAAGCATCAAAAGTTATTAAGATTTATTTAGCAAGCATGTAACCACTGACATAATAGATGGAAAAGACCATTTACAGCCAATACAGGCAATTTGCCATGGGATATATATGGTTTTAAAGCTTTTTAACAGTTATAGCGCCACCTATGCTCCTATCTCCATAGAATTGTTTACTGTGACCTCAAATTGAACCCATACACATGTGTACTGAGTTTGGTGAAGATATCTCATTTACTTCTTGAGTTATAGCCATTTGAGTAAAATAGGCTCCTCCCACAACGATTTGCCACATTCTAGAATTATTTAATATGATTCTAGCATGATTTACTATCATATACCATGTTCCAGAATGATTTATTAGGATTCTAGCATGATTTACCTTGATACACCTCATTTCAGTATTATTTACTATGATTTACAATGTTTCTAGCATGATTAACCACATTACTAGCAAATATGTGAAGTGTCAGTGCAAATGAGGTGATGAACACTGACAAAATATTATTGTGTTATAATAGTTAGTTATATACGTGATTTTTAGTGTGTGTCCAAGTATGAATGCAAAAGCACATGTAAAATATTTCATTATTAAGTAGAATGGCCAGCAGAGGGCAGTAGAAGACCACTTATTGGCTCACTTTCACTTTAAACCAGTTTTCTGCACTAAAGCAAACCAGTTTTTCCATGTTAACTCAATGCATGCTTACACACACACACACACACACACACACACACACACACACAAACACACACACACACACACACACACACACACACACACACACACACACACACATACACACACACACACACACACATACACACACAGCATAGTTAACCATGATTTACCATGATATACCACGTTCTAGTATTATTTACCAGGAGATAAACGACAATCTAGTATTATTTACTTTGATTTACCATGTTTCTAGCCTGATTTATTACATTACTAGCAATTATTTGAAGTGTCAGTGCAAATAAAGTGATTAACACTGACAAAATATGATTGTGTTATAATAGTTATTGCTATATAAGTGATTTTTTTTATGTGTATTCAAGTATGAATGCAAGCACATGTTGAAATATTTCATTAATAAGTAGAATGGCCAGCAGAGGGCAGTAGAAGACCACTTATTGGCTCACTTTCACTTTAAACCAGTTTTCTGCACTAAAGCAAACCAGTTTATCCATGTTAACTCAATGCATGCTTACACACACACACACACACACACACACACACACACACACACACACACACACACACACACACACACACACACACACACACACACACAGAGCATAGTTAACCATGATTTACCATGATTTACCACATTACTAGCAATTATTTGAAGTGTCAGTGCAAATAAAGTGATTAACACTGACAAAATATGATTGTGTTATAATAGTTATTGCTATATAAGTGATTTTTAGTGTGTATTCAAGTATAAATGCAAGCACATGTGGAAAAAATTAATTAATAAGTAGAATGGCCAGCAGAGGGCAGTAGAAGACCACTTATTGGCTCACTTTCACTTTAAACCTCATGATTTTGACCAGTTTTCTGCACTAAAGCAAACCAGTGTTTCCATGTTAACTCAATAATGCATAATTGCTACATATGCTACACACAATAATGCTACACACACACACACACACACACACACACACACACACACACACACACACACACACACACACACACACACACACACACACAAATGTTTCAGTGATATTGGTGTCACATTCACCTTCATCACATTCACCTTCTGTCTTCATCACATTCACCATCTGTCGTCATCACCTGCACCTGCTCCTCATCACCCTCCTCATCATCACCTGCTCCTCATCATCATAACCGTCACCTGTTGTCCTTGTCTTGATCTGTGTATTTAAGTTCCCCTCTCATCCATTATCATTGTCGGTTATTGTTTGTGCACTAGCACTCTGTTATGTTTGTTTTCATGTTGGAAAATAAAACCTTTGTTATATTTGTACCACACACACACACACACACACACACACACACACACACACACACACACACACACACACACACACACACACACACACACACCATCATTTATCATGATTTACCATGGCTGATACCAATACCAATATGAGAAAATGACTATTTTAAACAGCAGGGGGCAGTAAAATACCACTTATTGGCTTAACATGCCATTAAATCATATCATTTTCACCTTTTTAACTGTTATAGAGGCAAATTTTGTCCGATCTGTCTGAAAATTTTCATGCTTGTTCAGGGTGATATTTCACACGTTCTGACTTGTTTTTAAGAAGGTCTGAGCATTGATTAAAGAGATATAGGCTTTCGGGGACACTTGGTAAAGGCCAGATTTTGAAGTGAACCTATTATAGCTATCCAAATGAAGTAGTTCAACTTTTTCTGACAATTATTGATCTAGTGAGTCCAGAGAATTGTATTGCACTAGTTTTGAACATTATGATATGAAAATGATATGATCAGACATGGAAAAGACCATTTACAGCCAATACAGGCAGTTTACCATAGGAAATATATGGTTTTAAAGCTTTTTAACAGTTATAGCGCCAACTATTGTCCAATCTCCATAAAATTTTGCAAGCTTGTTTGTGATGTTATGACACATATGCTCACCAATTTTTGTGAAGTTCTGAGTTTTCATTTAGGATTTATAGGCTTTTGAGTGTATTTTGCCACACCCATTTTATAAATGACCCTATTACAGCCATACAAATACAAAAGTTCAACTTTTTTTTGATAATTATTGATCTAGAGAGTCCATAGAATTGTCCTAGACTGGTCTGGTTCCGATCGGGCAAAAAACCAGGGACTAGTTCGCAAAAGTAGGTTTTTAACATATTCATGAATATTTAATGAACGGTTTGATTGACAGCAATGGTTCTAGAGGCAAAGTTGTTCAGCATGAGCAGATCTATCAAATGATATGCATTTTGTGACAATATATCTAACACCACGTGATTACAGAGCCATAAAACTCGTTAGCGCCAACTAGTGGCCGATTTCTTTCAAAATTCTTACAGACCTCTAGGGCCATGAGTCGAACATGCCCACCGAGTTTCGTTCCGATCGGCCTCCGTTAACCTTGTCTAATAGGTGCTCAACTTCATTGGCCAATGGCGGCCATGTTTTTTGAGATACACCAATGTCCTCATAGACATACATGGCACCTTGGACCAAGACACTGCATACCAATTTTCAAGTCAATCGGACTAACGGTCAGGTGGTTATAGCCTGTTTTATGTTTTTTTCATGTTATAGCGCCACCATGTGGCCAATCGCCGCGATTTTTTTACCGTGTCCTCAGATTGACCTCTTACATATGTGTACCAAGTTTGTTGAAAATACCTCATTTACTTCTGGAGTTATAGCCATTTTAGTAAAATAGGCTCCGCCCACAACGTTAATTTTGCGCCCCCTAGCGACCCTGAATCGAAATTTCAACTTTTTTTCGATAATTATTGATCTTCAGTCTCCAGAGAACAATTCTGCACTGGTTTGGTTCCGATCGAGCAAAAAACCAGGGACTAGTTCGCAAAAGTAGGTTTTCGACAAAATTCAAAATGGCGGAAAATCTATCATGACGGAAATGAAATCGGAGATATACGTTTTGTTCGTCAGACGACCAGCTTTCCAATGATATAAGACACTTGTGTCTACGACATACGGTCCAGGAGTTATGACCACTTTCGCGCTTTTGGTTGTTATAGCGCCACCTATGGGCCAATCGAGGTCATAATTTGATAACCTCTCCTCGATTTTTGTACTACCATCTGGCAAAGTTTCAAAGCTCTAGCCCTTACGGTTTGGGCTGCACGATGCGTTTTACGGCAGAATAATAATAATAATAATAATAATAATAATTAAAGCTGCAAGCAGCATTTATCGGGGTTCAAGCAGTTAAGGCCTTTAAGGCATTTAAGCACAAAAGCATCAAAAGTTATTAAGATTTATTTAGGAAGCATGTAACCACTGACATAATAGATGGAAAAGACCATTTACAGCCAATACAGGCAATTTGCCATGGGATATATATGGTTTTAAAGCTTTTTAACAGTTATAGCGCCACCTATGGTCCGATCTCCATAAAATTGTTTACTGTGACCTCAAATTGAACCCATACACATGTGTACTGAGTTTGGTGAAGATATCTCATTTACTTCTTGAGTTATAGCCATTTGAGTAAAATAGGCTCCTCCCACAACGATTTGCCACATTCTAGAATTATTTAATATGATTCTAGCATGATTTACTATCATATACCATGTTCCAGAATGATTTATTAGGATTCTAGCATGATTTACCTTGATACACCTCATTTCAGTATTATTTACTATGATTTACAATGTTTCTAGCATGATTAACCACATTACTAGCAATTATGTGAAGTGTCAGTGCAAATGAGGTGATGAACACTGACAAAATATTATTGTGTTATAATAGTTAGTTATATACGTGATTTTTGTGTGTGTGTCCAAGTATGAATGCAAAAGCACATGTAAAATATTTCATTATTAAGTAGAATGGCCAGCAGAGGGCACTAGAAGACCACTTATTGGCTCACTTTCACTTTAAACCAGTTTTCTGCACTAAAGCAAACCAGTTTTTCCATGTTAACTCAATGCATGCTTACACACACACACACACACACACACACACAGCATAGTTAACCATGATTTACCATGATATACCACGTTCTAGTATTATTTACCAGGAGATAAACGACAATCTAGTATTATTTACTTTGATTTACCATGTTTCTAGCCTGATTTATCACATTACTAGCAATTATTTGAAGTGTCAGTGCAAATAAAGTGATTAACACTGACAAAATATGATTGTTATAATGGTTATTGCTATATAAGTGATTTTTTTAGTGTGTATTCAAGTATGAATGCAAGCACATGTTGAAATATTTCATTAATAAGTAGAATGGCCTGCAGAGGGCAGTAGAAGACCACTTATTGGCTCACTTTCACTTTAAACCAGTTTTCTGCACTAAAGCAAACCAGTTTATCCATGTTAACTCAATGCATGCTTACACACACACACACACACACACACACACACACACACACACACACACACACACACAGCATAGTTAACCATGATTTACCACATTACTAGCAATTATTTGAAGTGTCAGTGCAAATAAAGTGATTAACACTGACAAAATATGATTGTGTTATAATAGTTATTGCTATATAAGTGATTTTTAGTGTGTATTCAAGTATAAATGCAAGCACATGTGGAAAAATTTAATTAATAAGTAGAATGGCCAGCAGAGGGCAGTAGAAGACCACTTATTGGCTCACTTTCACTTTAAACCTCATGATTTTGACCAGTTTTCTGCACTAAAGCAAACCAGTGTTTCCATGTTAACTCAATAATGCATACTTGCTACATATGCTACACAAAATAATGCTACACACACACACACACACACACACACACACACACACACACACACACACACACAAATGTTTCAGTGATATTGGTGTCACATTCACCTTCATCACATTCACCTTCTGTCTTCATCACATTCACCATCTGTCGTCATCACCTGCACCTGCTCCTCATCACCCTCCTCATCATCACCTGCTCCTCATCATCATAACCGTCACCTGTTGTCCTTGTCTTGATCTGTGTATTTAAGTTCCCCTCTCATCCATTATCATTGTCGGTTATTGTTTGTGCACTAGCACTCTGTTATGTTTGTTTTCATGTTGGAAAATAAAACCTTTGTTATATTTGTACCACACACACACACACACACACACACACACACACACACACCATCATTTATCATGATTTACCATGGCTGATACCAATACCAATATGAGAAAATGACTATTTTAAACAGCAGGGGGCAGTAAAATACCACTTATTGGCTTAACATGCAATTAATTCATATCATTTTCACCTTTTTAACTGTTATAGAGGCAAATTTTGTCCGATCTGTCTGAAAATTTTCATGCTTGTTCAGGGTGATATTTCACACGTTCTGACTTGTTTTTAACCCTCTGAGGTCGACAAACGCGCCGGCGCGTTTTGCTGGATTTTCTCCACATTGTAGCACTATAAACTTAAATTTCTCCGTCATTTATGGTCATACAGAAAAAATAAATATAAAAAAAGAATCTGTGGTATTTCTACTTTTGTATGTGTCCACTTCCAATCAAATCAAAACATTGTGCTTTTGTAAAATAAAGAAAATAAACAGTGTGTGCGTTCTGCCTCTCCGTCGCGGTGAACTTTTTTTTCTTGAGCACGTCTATAAACTGAAACAAAACTCAGCGAATACTTGTCACACATTTATGAGCCATACACCTTTATAAACATTTAAGTGTGTACTTTTAAATGATCGGATTCAAAACGAAAACAAATATTCTCTGTTTAAGTAATTTGTATAAAACCAACAAGATTTCCAGCTTCTCAAACGCTTCCTAATTATTTTTAATTCGGCCACGCCCACTCGCGCAAAAGATATTCACATGCAAATCTCCACATGGAACGCGATCGCCCTCATTACCTCAACAACAAAACACTTCACTTCACTTTTCGTCGAGTTTGAAAGACGTGCCTGAGCTTACATTGGATTTACATCAGAAGAAGAAGAACGATATTTGAAGACAAGAAAGATGTAAGGTAAGAAATTCTTACATATTAGTTTGCTATTGTTGCATAAATTTCACATTGCAGTTGAACTGTTGCTAGATATATGGTGAATATTATAATATTTAGACCCGTGTTTACTGTTACTGTGTTTGTGGATATCTGCTCAAACGTAGATAGGCTATGTATATGGTAGGCCTAACCATAATGTTTTATATTTGATCGCAATCGCGTTTTAATGTATCATATTTTTGATCGCGATCGCGTTTTAATGTATCATATTTTTTATCGCGATCGCGTTTTAATGTATCATATTTTTGATCGCGATCGCGTTTGAATGTATCATATTTTGGAAAAGCAAAACGCTCCAAACGGCTTCATGTTTTTACTATTATCTCATTTCATATCATCATAACGAATGGAAACATTTGAAGTAACATGATAATCAATATATTTTTCTCTAGCTTAGTTGTTACTGAAATCTTTTTGAAAATATATATAGGCTGCTATATTGTTATTATTTTATGCAGCACTGCGCATAGCCTATACCTACAAGGCACAACAAACCTGGTGTTCATTATATATTGTTGGAAACATTTGTGTGAGTGTGTGTGTGTATTCTGTGAATTTTAAAAAGCAATTTTAACAAGAAAAATCTAAAATGTATTCCCAAAATCGTGCAGGCCTTTCTCTTGATATCAGTATGTTCACTTTTTTTTTTTCAGGGCCCAGATGCCACTGAGTCCTGCTGACTTCAACATTCACAGTACATGTCTCTGTACATGAACATGGTAAAGTGAAAATCAAACACCTTAGAAAATGAAAGGTATGTACAATGTTTTTAGGAATGGCACAAAGGTCTCTTTCTTCAATAAGTGCTTTTTTGTTGTGTATCTTTGGATTATGTTGTGTTGTAAATAAATCCAAACAATTTTAAAAGCCATTCTTTTTTAAATCTCCTCATTCTTTGTGCAAGGTTGGTCAGAATGATGGGCCCTGATAAGCTCCTAATAGGGCCATTAGGGAGGTTCTTTGTCTTTCTCAGGTGTGGAAAGCTTTCATATTAATGAGGTGATCCGCCCCTTCGCATATTGCTTTCTAACACAAAACACGTCGTAAAATTTTTAAATCAATATATTGTCTTCTCTGAATGAGCCGTCAGGGTGATTTTCACATAGTTTTGCAGCAAATATTCTAGGCTACGTGATACAATTTTCAAAAGTCTTGTGAAGAAATAATCAGTATGGGTTTCATGACCTTATTTCAGTGAGAATTTATTTTTGTATTTTCACAAACCACGCATAAATGTCATTATCTCAAAACTACAAACTTTTACATACATGCTGCTGATATATTATTGTAGCAGAGTTTGTGCTGAATACAGTGTAATTAGACTTTAGCCATGAAAATGTCACAAGTAACAGAAATAACCACAAATGTCAGAGCATGTCAGAACACCTCCAGGGCCCAGAAAACAGCTCAGACCTCAGAGGGTTAAGAAGGTCTGAGCATTGATTAAAGAGATATAGGCTTTCGGGGACACTTGGTAAAGGCCAGATTTTGAAGTGAACCTATTATAGCTATCCAAATGAAGTAGTTCAACTTTCTGACAATTATTGATCTAGTGAGTCCAGAGAATTGTATTGCACTAGTTTTTTAACATTATGATATGAAAATTATATGATCAGAGATGGAAAAGACCATTTACAGCCAATACAGGCAGTTTACCATAGGAAATATATGATTTTAAAGCTTTTTAACAGTTATAGCGCCACCTATCGTCCGATCTCCATAGAATTTTTCATGCTTGTTAATGATGTTATGTCACATATGCTGACCAATTTTTGTGAAGTTCTGAGTTTTTATTTAGGATTTATAGGCTTTTTAATGTATTTTGACACGCCCATTTTATAAATTACCCTATTACAGCCATCCAAATGCAAAAGTTCAACTTTTTTTTGATAATTATTGATCTAGAGAGTCCAGAGAATTGTCCTAGACTGGTCTGGTTCCGATCGGGCAAAAAACCTAGGACTAGTTCGCAAAAGTAGGTTTTTAACATATTCATGAATATTTAATGAACTGTTTGATTGACAGCAATGGTTCTAGAGGCAAAGTTGTTCAGCATGAGCAGATCTATCATATGATATGCATTTTGTGACGATAACTGTAACACCACGTGATTACAGAGCCATAAAACTCGTTAGCGCCAACTAGTGGCCGATTTCTTTCAAAATTCTTACAGACCTCTAGGGGCTTGAGCCGAACATGCCCACTGAGTTTTGTTCCGATCGGCCTCCGTTAACCTTGTCTAATAGGTGCTCAAACTTCATTGGCCGATAGCGGCCATGTTTTTTGAGATACACCAATGTCCTCATAGACATACATGGCACCTTGGACCAAGACACTGCATACCAATTTTCAAGTCAATCGGACTAACGGTCAGGTGGTATAGCCTGTTTTATGTTTTTTTCATATTATAGCGCCACCATGAGGCCAATCACCGCGATTTTTTTACTGTGACCTCAACTTGAGCTCATACATATGTGTACCGAGTTTGGTGAAAATATCTCATTTCGTTCACGAGTTATAGCCATTTTTGTATAATTAGCTCCGCCTCCTGCGAACGTTTTGATGCCCCTTAGCAACCGTGGATCGAAATTTTAACTTTTTTTCGATAATTATTGATATTCAGACTCCTGTGAATATTTCTGCACTGGTTTGGTTCCGATCGGGCGAAAAACCAGGGACTAGTTCGCAAAAGTAGGTTTTGGACAAAATCCAAAATGGCGGAAAAATTTGCATACCGGAAATGAAATCCTTGAGGCCTTTTTTGTTCGGCTTGACCCAAGGATTCCAAAGATATAAGACACTTGAGTCTGTGACAAAGGGTTGATGAGATTTAAGCAAAAATATGCAATTTTTTTGTTTTTTGCACTGTAGCGCCACCTATTGGCCAATCTAGCTCATATTCTCTGAACCTCTCCTCGATTTTTGTACTACCTTCTGGCCAAGTTTCAAGTCTCTAGCACTTACGGTTTAGGCTGCACGTTGCGTTTTACGGCGGAATAATAATAATAATTAAAGCTGCAAGCAGCATTTATCGGGGTTCAAGCATTTAAGGCCTTTAGGCACATAAGCATTTAAGACATTAAGATTTATTTAGAAAGCTTTTAACCACTGAAATAATAGATGGAAAAGTCCATTTACAGCCAATACAGGCAATTTACCATAGGAAATATGTGTTTTTTAAAGCTTTTTAACAGTTATAGCACCATCTATAGTCCGATCTCCATGAAATTTTGCATGCTTGTTAATGATGTTATGGCACATAAGCTCACCAATTTTCGTGAAGTTCTGAGTTTTTGTTTAGGATTTATAGGCTTTTGAGTGCATTTTGCCACGCCCATTTTCTTTATGACCCAATATACCCATGCGAAAAATGCAAAAGTTCAACTTTTTTTTGATAATTATTGATCTTGAGAGTCCATAGAATTGTCCTAGACTCGTTTGGTTCTGATCGGGCGAAAAACCTAGGACTAGTTCGCAAAAGTAGGTTTTTAACATAATTACGAATATTTAATGAACGGTTTGATTGACAGCAATGGTTCTTGAGGCAAAGTTGTTCAACAAGAGGAGATCTATCAAATGGTATGCATTTTGTGACAATAAGTGTAACACCACGTGATTACAGAGCCATAAAACTCGTTAGCGCCAACTAGTGGCCGATTTCTTTTAAAATTCTTACAGACCTCTAGGGCCATGAGTCGAACATGCCCACCGAGTTTCGTTCCGATAGGCCTCCGTTAACCTTGTCTAATAGGTGCTCAAACTTCATTGGCCGATGGCGGCCATGTTTTTTGAGATACACCAATGTCCTCATAGACATACATGGCACCTTGGACCAAGACACTGCATACCAATTTTCAAGTCAATCGGACTAACGGTCAGGTGGTTATAGCCTGTTTTATGTTTTTTTCATGTTATAGCGCCACCATGTGACCAATCGCCGCGATTTTTTTACCGTGACCTCATATTGACGTCTTACACATGTGTACCAGGTTTGGTTAAAATACCTCTTTTACTTCTGGAGTTATAGCCATTTTAGTAAAATAGGCTCCTCCCACAACGTTAATTTTGCACCCCCTAGCGACCGTGAATCGAAATTTCAACTTTTTTTTGATAATTATTGATATTCAGACTCCAGAGAACAATTCTGCACTGGTTTGGTTCCGATCGGGCAAAAAACCAGGGACTAGTTCGCAAAAGTAGATTTTCGACAAAATTCAAAATGGCGGAAAATCTATCATGGCGGAAATAAAATCGGAGATATACGTTTTGTTCGTCAGGCGTCCAGCTTTCCAATGATATAAGACACTTGAGTCTATGACTTACGGTCTAGGAGTTATGAGCAGTTTCGCGCTTTTGGTTGCTATAGCGCCACCTATGGGCCAATCGGGGTCATAATTTGATAACCTCTCCTCGATTTTTGTACTACCATATGGCAAAGTTTCAAAGCTCTAGCCCTTACGGTTTGGGCTGCACGATGCGTTTTACGGCAGAATAATAATAATAATAATAATAATAAAAATCAGCACAATTACAATAGGGTTTCAGCACTTCGTGCTTGAACCCCTAATTAAAGCTGCAAGCAGCATTTATCGGGGTTCAAGCAGTTAAGGCCTTTAAGGCATTTAAGCACAAAAGCATCAAAAGTTATTAAGATTTATTTAGGAAGCATGTAACCACTGACATAATAGATGGAAAAGACCATTTACAGCCAATACAGGCAATTTGCCATGGGATATATATGGTTTTAAAGCTTTTTAACAGTTATAGCGCCACCTATGGTCCGATCTCCATAAAATTGTTTACTGTGACCTCAAATTGAACCCATACACATGTGTACTGAGTTTGGTGAAGATATCTCATTTACTTCTTGAGTTATAGCCATTTGAGTAAAATAGGCTCCTCCCACAACGATTTGCCACATTCTAGAATTATTTAATATGATTCTAGCATGATTTACTATCATATACCATGTTCCAGAATGATTTATTAGGATTCTAGCATGATTTACCTTGATACACCTCATTTCAGTATTATTTACTATGATTTACAATGTTTCTAGCATGATTAACCACATTACTAGCAATTATGTGAAGTGTCAGTGCAAATGAGGTGATGAACACTGACAAAATATTATTGTGTTATAATAGTTAGTTATATACGTGATTTTTGTGTGTGTGTCCAAGTATGAATGCAAAAGCACATGTAAAATATTTCATTATTAAGTAGAATGGCCAGCAGAGGGCACTAGAAGACCACTTATTGGCTCACTTTCACTTTAAACCAGTTTTCTGCACTAAAGCAAACCAGTTTTTCCATGTTAACTCAATGCATGCTTACACACACACACACACACACACACACACACACACACACACACACACACAGCATAGTTAACCATGATTTACCATGATATACCACGTTCTAGTATTATTTACCAGGAGATAAACGACAATCTAGTATTATTTACTTTGATTTACCATGTTTCTAGCCTGATTTATCACATTACTAGCAATTATTTGAAGTGTCAGTGCAAATAAAGTGATTAACACTGACAAAATATGATTGTGTTATAATGGTTATTGCTATATAAGTGATTTTTTTAGTGTGTATTCAAGTATGAATGCAAGCACATGTTGAAATATTTCATTAATAAGTAGAATGGCCTGCAGAGGGCAGTAGAAGACCACTTATTGGCTCACTTTCACTTTAAACCAGTTTTCTGCACTAAAGCAAACCAGTTTATCCATGTTAACTCAATGCATGCTTACACACACACACACACACACACACACACACACACACACACACACAGCATAGTTAACCATGATTTACCACATTACTAGCAATTATTTGAAGTGTCAGTGCAAATAAAGTGATTAACACTGACAAAATATGATTGTGTTATAATAGTTATTGCTATATAAGTGATTTTTAGTGTGTATTCAAGTATAAATGCAAGCACATGTGGAAAAATTTAATTAATAAGTAGAATGGCCAGCAGAGGGCAGTAGAAGACCACTTATTGGCTCACTTTCACTTTAAACCTCATGATTTTGACCAGTTTTCTGCACTAAAGCAAACCAGTGTTTCCATGTTAACTCAATAATGCATACTTGCTACATATGCTACACACAATAATGCTACACACACACACACACACACACACACACACACACACACACAAATGTTTCAGTGATATTGGTGTCACATTCACCTTCATCACATTCACCTTCTGTCTTCATCACATTCACCATCTGTCGTCATCACCTGCACCTGCTCCTCATCACCCTCCTCATCATCACCTGCTCCTCATCATCATAACCGTCACCTGTTGTCCTTGTCTTGATCTGTGTATTTAAGTTCCCCTCTCATCCATTATCATTGTCGGTTATTGTTTGTGCACTAGCACTCTGTTATGTTTGTTTTCATGTTGGAAAATAAAACCTTTGTTATATTTGTACCACACACACACACACACACACACACACACACACACACACACCATCATTTATCATGATTTACCATGGCTGATACCAATACCAATATGAGAAAATGACTATTTTAAACAGCAGGGGGCAGTAAAATACCACTTATTGGCTTAACATGCCATTAAATCATATCATTTTCACCTTTTTAACTGTTATAGAGGCAAATTTTGTCCGATCTGTCTGAAAATTTTCATGCTTGTTCAGGGTGATATTTCACACGTTCTGACTTGTTTTTAAGAAGGTCTGAGCATTGATTAAAGAGATATAGGCTTTCGGGGACACTTGGTAAAGGCCAGATTTTGAAGTGAACCTATTATAGCTATCCAAATGAAGTAGTTCAACTTTTTCTGACAATTATTGATCTAGTGAGTCCAGAGAATTGTATTGCACTAGTTTTGAACATTATGATATGAAAATTATATGATCAGACATGGAAAAGACCATTTACAGCCAATACAGGCAGTTTACCATAGGAAATATATGGTTTTAAAACTTTTTAACAGTTATAGCGCCAACTATTGTCCAATCTCCATAAAATTTTGCAAGCTTGTTTGTGATGTTATGACACATATGCTCACCAATTTTTGTGAAGTTCTGAGTTTTCATTTAGGATTTATAGGCTTTTGAGTGTATTTTGCCACACCCATTTTATAAATGACCCTATTACAGCCATACAAATACAAAAGTTCAACTTTTTTTTGATAATTATTGATCTAGAGAGTCCATAGAATTGTCCTAGACTGGTCTGGTTCCGATCGGGCGAAAAACCAGGGACTAGTTCGCAAAAGTAGGTTTTTAACATATTCATGAATATTTAATGAACGGTTTGATTGACAGCAATGGTTCTAGAGGCAAAGTTGTTCAGCATGAGCAGATCTATCAAATGATATGCATTTTGTGACAATATATCTAACACCACGTGATTACAGAGCCATAAAACTCGTTAGCGCCAACTAGTGGCCGATTTCTTTCAAAATTCTTACAGACCTCTAGGGCCATGAGTCGAACATGCCCACCGAGTTTCGTTCCAATCGGCCTCCGTTAACCTTGTCTAATAGGTGCTCAACTTCATTGGCCAATGGCGGCCATGTTTTTTGAGATACACCAATGTCCTCATAGACATACATGGCACCTTGGACCAAGACACTGCATACCAATTTTCAAGTCAATCGGACTAACGGTCAGGTGGTTATAGCCTGTTTTATGTTTTTTTCATGTTATAGCGCCACCATGTGGCCAATCGCCGCGATTTTTTTACCGTGTCCTCAGATTGACCTCTTACATACGTGTACCAAGTTTGTTGAAAATACCTCATTTACTTCTGGAGTTATAGCCATTTTAGTAAAATAGGCTCCGCCCACAAAGTTAATTTTGCGCCCCCTAGCGACCCTGAATCGAAATTTCAACTTTTTTTCGATAATTATTGATCTTCAGTCTCCAGAGAACAATTCTGCACTGGTTTGGTTCCGATCGAGCAAAAAACCAGGGACTAGTTCGCAAAAGTAGGTTTTCGACAAAATTCAAAATGGCGGAAAATCTATCATAACGGAAATGAAATCGGAGATATACGTTTTGTTCGTCAGACGACCAGCTTTCCAATGATATAAGACACTTGTGTCTACGACATACGGTCCAGGAGTTATGACCACTTTCGCGCTTTTGGTTGTTATAGCGCCACCTATGGGCCAATCGAGGTCATAATTTGATAACCTCTCCTCGATTTTTGTACTACCATCTGGCAAAGTTTCAAAGCTCTAGCCCTTACGGTTTGGGCTGCACGATGCGTTTTACGGCGGAATAATAATAATAATAATAATTAAAGCTGCAAGCAGCATTTATCGGGGTTCAAGCAGTTAAGGCCTTTAAGGCATTTAAGCACAAAAGCATCAAAAGTTATTAAGATTTATTTAGCAAGCATGTAACCACTGACATAATAGATGGAAAAGACCATTTACAGCCAATACAGGCAATTTGCCATGGGATATATATGGTTTTAAAGCTTTTTAACAGTTATAGCGCCACCTATGCTCCGATCTCCATAGATAGATACCTCATTTACATCGGGAGTTATAGCCATTTTAGTAAAATAGGCCCCTCCCACAACGTACGTTTTGGCGCCCCTTAGCGACCGTGAATCGAAATTTCCACTTTTTTTCGATAATTATTGATATTCAGTCTCCAGAGAACATTTCTGCACTAGTTTGGTTCCAATCGGGCAAAAAACCAGGGACTAGTTCGCAAAAGTAGATTTTTGACAAAATTCAAAATGGCGGAAAATCTATCATGGCGGAAATGAAATCGGAGATATACGTTTTGTTCGTCAGGCGTCCAGCTTTCCAATGATATAAGACACTTGAGTCTACGACATACGGTCTAGGAGTTATGAGCAGTTTCGCGCTTTTGGTTGTTATAGCGCCACCTATTGTCCGATCTTCACGAAACTTGGCATGCTTCTTCACCATGTTCTGACACATCTGCTCATCGATTTTTGTGAAGTTTGGGGTTTTCCCTTAGGTTGTATAGGCTTTTGAGTGTTTTTTTGTCCCACCCCTTTCCTAAATGACCCTGTTACAGCCAGGCCAATGCAAAAGTTCAACTTTTTTCCGATAATTATTGATCTAGAGACTCCAGAGAACTGTGCTAGACTGGTCTGGTTCCGATTGGGCCAAAAACCTAGGACTAGTTCGCAAAAGTAGGTTTTTCACTAAATTGCCCATAGAATTTTTTTTTTGCTCGTAGAGCAATTTGGAGATAGCCATTTTGTCCGTCTGGATCCAGGGATCACAGTGATGCTAAAATTGAGACTCTAGGACAAACTGTCTAGGAGTTATGAGCAATGTAGTAAATTTGGTCATTATAGCGCCACCTATGGGCCAATCGGGGTCATATTTTGATAGGTTCTCCCCAAATTGAGGACTACCATTTGGCCAAGTTTCAAGGTTCCAGCTCTTACGGTTTGGGCTGCACGATGCGTTTTAGGGCGGAATAATAATAATAATAATAATAATTAAAGCTGCAAGCAGCATTTATCGGGGTTCAAGCATTTAAGGCCTTTAGGCACATAAGCATTTAAGACATTAAGATTTATTTAGAAAGCTTTTAACCACTGAAATAATAGATGGAAAAGTCCATTTACAGCCAATACAGGCAATTTACCATAGGAAATATGTGTTTTTTAAAGCTTTTTAACAGTTATAGCACCATCTATAGTCCGATCTCCATGAAATTTTGCATGCTTGTTAATGATGTTATGGCACATAAGCTCACCAATTTTCGTGAAGTTCTGAGTTTTCGTTTAGGATTTATAGGCTTTTGAGTGCATTTTGCCACGCCCATTTTCTTTATGACCCAATATACCCATGCGAAAAATGCAAAAGTTCAACTTTTTTTTGATAATTATTGATCTTGAGAGTCCATAGAATTGTCCTAGACTCGTTTGGTTCTGATCGGGCGAAAAACCTAGGACTAGTTTGCAAAAGTAGGTTTTTAACATAATTACGAATATTTAATGAACGGTTTGATTGACAGCAATGGTTCTTGAGGCAAAGTTGTTCAACAAGAGGAGATCTATCAAATGGTATGCATTTTGTGACAATAAGTGTAACACCACGTGATTACAGAGCCATAAAACTCGTTAGCGCCAACTAGTGGCCGATTTCTTTTAAAATTCTTACAGACCTCTAGGGCCATGAGTCGAACATGCCCACCGAGTTTCGTTCCGATAGGCCTCCGTTAACCTTGTCTAATAGGTGCTCAAACTTCATTGGCCGATGGCGGCCATGTTTTTTGAGATACACCAATGTCCTCATAGACATACATGGCACCTTGGACCAAGACACTGCATACCAATTTTCAAGTCAATCGGACTAACGGTCAGGTGGTTATAGCCTGTTTTATGTTTTTTTCATGTTATAGCGCCACCATGTGACCAATCGCCGCGATTTTTTTACCGTGACCTCATATTGACGTCTTACACATGTGTACCAGGTTTGGTTAAAATACCTCTTTTACTTCTGGAGTTATAGCCATTTTAGTAAAATAGGCTCCTCCCACAACGTTAATTTTGCACCCCCTAGCGACCGTGAATCGAAATTTCAACTTTTTTTTGATAATTATTGATATTCAGACTCCAGAGAACAATTCTGTACTGGTTTGGTTCCGATCGGGCAAAAAACCAGGGACTAGTTCGCAAAAGTAGATTTTCGACAAAATTCAAAATGGCGGAAAATCTATCATGGCGGAAATAAAATCGGAGATATACGTTTTGTTCGTCAGGCGTCCAGCTTTCCAATGATATAAGACACTTGAGTCTATGACTTACGGTCTAGGAGTTATGAGCAGTTTCGCGCTTTTGGTTGCTATAGCGCCACCTATGGGCCAATCGGGGTCATAATTTGATAACCTCTCCTCGATTTTTGTACTACCATATGGCAAAGTTTCAAAGCTTTAGCCCTTACGGTTTGGGCTGCACGATGCGTTTTACGGCAGAATAATAATAATAATAATTAAAGCTGCAAGCAGCATTTATCGGGGTTCAAGCATTTAAGGCCTTTAGGCACATAAGCATTTAAGACATTAAGATTTATTTAGAAAGCTTTTAACCACTGAAATAATAGATGGAAAAGTCCATTTACAGCCAATACAGGCAATTTACCATAGGAAATATGTGTTTTTTAAAGCTTTTTAACAGTTATAGCACCATCTATAGTCCGATCTCCATGAAATTTTGCATGCTTGTTAATGATGTTATGGCACATAAGCTCACCAATTTTCGTGAAGTTCTGAGTTTTTGTTTAGGATTTATAGGCTTTTGAGTGCATTTTGCCACGCCCATTTTCTTTATGACCCAATATACCCATGCGAAAAATGCAAAAGTTCAACTTTTTTTTGATAATTATTGATCTTGAGAGTCCATAGAATTGTCCTAGACTCGTTTGGTTCTGATCGGGCGAAAAACCTAGGACTAGTTCGCAAAAGTAGGTTTTTAACATAATTACGAATATTTAATGAACGGTTTGATTGACAGCAATGGTTCTTGAGGCAAAGTTGTTCAACAAGAGGAGATCTATCAAATGGTATGCATTTTGTGACAATAAGTGTAACACCACGTGATTACAGAGCCATAAAACTCGTTAGCGCCAACTAGTGGCCGATTTCTTTTAAAATTCTTACAGACCTCTAGGGCCATGAGTCGAACATGCCCACCGAGTTTCGTTCCGATAGGCCTCCGTTAACCTTGTCTAATAGGTGCTCAAACTTCATTGGCCGATGGCGGCCATGTTTTTTGAGATACACCAATGTCCTCATAGACATACATGGCACCTTGGACCAAGACACTGCATACCAATTTTCAAGTCAATCGGACTAACGGTCAGGTGGTTATAGCCTGTTTTATGTTTTTTTCATGTTATAGCGCCACCATGTGACCAATCGCCGCGATTTTTTTACCGTGACCTCATATTGACGTCTTACACATGTGTACCAGGTTTGGTTAAAATACCTCTTTTACTTCTGGAGTTATAGCCATTTTAGTAAAATAGGCTCCTCCCACAACGTTAATTTTGCACCCCCTAGCGACCGTGAATCGAAATTTCAACTTTTTTTTGATAATTATTGATATTCAGACTCCAGAGAACAATTCTGCACTGGTTTGGTTCCGATCGGGCAAAAAACCAGGGACTAGTTCGCAAAAGTAGATTTTCGACAAAATTCAAAATGGCGGAAAATCTATCATGGCGGAAATAAAATCGGAGATATACGTTTTGTTCGTCAGGCGTCCAGCTTTCCAATGATATAAGACACTTGAGTCTATGACTTACGGTCTAGGAGTTATGAGCAGTTTCGCGCTTTTGGTTGCTATAGCGCCACCTATGGGCCAATCGGGGTCATAATTTCATAACCTCTCCTCGATTTTTGTACTACCATATGGCAAAGTTTCAAAGCTCTAGCCCTTACGGTTTGGGCTGCACGATGCGTTTTACGGCAGAATAATAATAATAATTAAAGCTGCAAGCAGCATTTATCGGGGTTCAAGCAGTTAAGGTCTTTAAGGCATTTAAGCACAAAAGCATCAAAAGTTATTAAGATTTATTTAATAAGCATGTAACCACTGACATAATAGATGGAAAAGACCATTTACAGCCAATACAGGCAATTTACCATGTGATATATATGGTTTTAAAGCTTTTTAACAGTTATAGCGCCACCTATGGTCCGATCTCCATAGAATTGTTTACTGTGACCTCAAATTGAACCCATACACATGTGTACTGAGTTTGGTGAAGATATCTCATTTACTTCTTGAGTTATAGCCATTTTAGTAAAATAGGCTCCTCCCACAACAATTTAGCATATTCTAGTATTATTTACTATGATTCTAGCATGATTTGCCATATTCTAGCATAATTTACCATGATATACTACATTCTAGTATGATTTACCATTGTTTACTGTGATTCTAGCATGGATTACCATAGTTTATCATGATTTATCATAGTTTACCATGATTTATCATAGTTTACCATGATTTACCCTGTTCTAGCATAGTTTACCATGATTTACCATGTTCTAGCATGATTTACCATGATATACCACATTCTAACATGATTTACCATAGTTTATTATGATTTATCATGGCTTACCATGATTTACCCTGTTCTAGCATGATGTACCATGATATACCATGTTCTAGAATGATGTACCAGGATTGTAGTATGATTTACCTTGATACACCACATTCTAGTATTATTTATTATGATTTACCATGTTTTTAGTGTGATTTACCATGATTTACCACATTGCTAGCAATTATGTGAAGTATCAGTAAAAATGAAGTGATAAACTCTGACAAAATATGATTGTGCTACAATAGTAATTGTTATATAAGTGATTTTTAGTGTTTTATTGTTATATAAGTGATTTTTAGTGTCTAATGAATGCAAAAGCATATATGAGTAGACTTCATTAATAAGTAGAATGGCCAGCAGAGGGCAGTAGAAGACCACTTATTGGCTCACTTTCACTTTAAACTTCTTGATTTTCACCATTTTTCTGCACTAAAGCAAACCAGTTTTTCCATTTTAACTCCATAATGCATGTTTACACACACACACACACACACACACACACACACACACACACACAGACACACACACACACACACACACACACACACACACACACACACACACACACACAAAGACAAATGTTGTTGTTGTTTTTTCAATGCTATTGGGATATGTCATTATGAAAATATATTTGAATGGTCTATAAACATTTCACAAAGTATTTGCAAGCTATTAATCAGATGATTCAGAATTTATTCAGAAACCTAAGACTACACACACACATTATGTTGTAGATGCAGACATTTGAAATGTATGATGTGATCAAACTGTCAATACTAATACTTTAACAGATGGATTTTGACTAAATGTAATTGTAAATGTTAAAATAGTGATTTTATAAAGTCTAAATATAAATTATAGAACAATATGACAAAATGACTATTTTAAACAGCAGGGGGCAGTAAAATACCACTTATTGGCTTAACATGCCATTATAATCATATCATTTTCACCTTTTTAACTGTTATAGAGGCAAATTTTGTCTGATCTGTCTGAAAATTTTCATGCATGTTCAGAGTGATATTTCACATGTTCTGACTTGTTTTTAAGAAGGTCTGAGTCATTCATTAAAGAGATATAGGCTTTCGGGGACACTTGGTAAAGGCTACATTTTGAAGTGACCCTATTATAGCTATCCAAATGAAGTAGTTCAACTTTTTCTGACAATTATTGATCTAGTGAGTCCAGAGAATTGTATTGCACTAGTTTTGAACATTATGATATGAAAATTATATGATCAGAGATGGAAAAGACCATTTACAGTCAATACAGGCAGTTTACCATAGGAAATATATGGTTTTAAAGATTTTTAACAGTTATAGCGCCACCTATCGTCCGATCTCCATGAAATTTTGCATGCTTGTTAATGATGTTATGTCACATAAGTTCACCAATTTTTGTGAAGTTCTGGGTTTTTATTTAGGATTTATAGGCTTTTTAATGTATTTTTCCATGCCCATTTTATAAATGATCCTATTACAGCCATCCAAATGCAAAAGTTCAACTTTTTTTTGATAATTATTGATCTAGAGAGTCCAGAGAATTGTCCTAGACTGGTCTGGTTCCGATCGGGCAAAAAACCTAGGACTAGTTCGCAAAAGTAGGTTTTAGACATATTCATGAATATTTAATGAACGGTTTGATTGACAGAAATGGTTCTTGAGGCAAAGTTGTTCAGCATGAGCAGATATATCAAATGATATGCTTTTTGTGACGATAAGTGTAACACCACGTGATTACAGAGCCAAAAAACTCGTTAGCGCCAACTAGTGGCCGATTTCTTTCAAAATTCTTACAGACCTCTAGGGCCATGAGTCGAACATGCCCATCAAGTTTCGTTCCGATCGGCCTCCGTTAACCTTGTCTAATAGGTGCTCAACTTCATTGGCCAATGGCGGCCATGTTTTTTGAGATACGCCAATGTCCTCATAGACATACATGGCACCTTGGACCAAGACACTGCATACCAATTTTCAAGTCAATCGGACTAACGGTCAGGTGGTTATAGCCCTTTTCATGTTTTTTTCATGTTATAGCGCCACCTAGTGTTCAATCGTCGCGATTTTTTTACTGTGACCCCAGAATGAACCCATACACATGTGTACCGAGTTTGGTGAAGCTATCTTATTTACTTTTTAAGTTATAGCCATTTTAGTAAAATAGGCTCCTCCCACAACGATTATTTTGCGCCCCCTAGCGTCCATGAATCGAAATTTCAACATTTTTTCGATAATTATTGATCTTCAGACTCCAGAGAACATTTCTGCACTGGTTTGGCTCCGATCGGGCAAAAAACCAGGGACTAGTTCGCAAAAGTAGATTTTCGACAAAATTCAAAATGGCGGAAAATCTATCATAACGGAAATGAAATCGGAGATATACGTTTTGTTCGTCAGGCGTCCAGCTTTCCAATGATATAAGACACTTGAGTCTGCGACATACGGTCTAGGAGTTATGAGCAGTTTCGCGCTTTTGGTTGCTATAGCGCCACCTATGGGCCAATCGGGGTCATAATCTCTGAACCTCTCCTCGATTTTTGTACTACCATCTGGCAAAGTTTCAATGCTCTAGCCCTTACGGTTTGGGCTGCACGATGCGTTTTACGGCAGAAGAATAATAATAATAATAATAAAAATCAGTACAATTACAATAGGGTTTCAGCACTTCGTGCTTGAACCCCTAATAATAATAATAAAAATCAGCACAATTACAATAGGGTTTCAGCACTTCGTGCTTGAACCCCTAATAATAATAAAAATCAGCACAATTACAATAGGGTTTCAGCACTTCGTGCTTGAACCCCTAAAAATCAGCACAATTACAATAGGGTTTCAGCATTTCATGCTTGAACCCCTAATAAGAAGAGACGTTTTGGACAGTTATAGCGCCACCTATTGTCCGATCTTCACGAAACTTGGCATGCTTCTTCACCATGTTCTGACACATCTGCTCATCGATTTTTGTGAAGTTTGGGGTTTTCCCTTAGGTTGTATAGGCTTTTGAGTGTTTTTTTGTCCCACCCCTTTCCTAAATGACCCTGTTACAGCCAGGCCAATGCAAAAGTTCAACTTTTTTCCGATAATTATTGATCTAGAGACTCCAGAGAACTGTGCTAGACTGGTCTGGTTCCGATTGGGCCAAAAACCTAGGACTAGTTCGCAAAAGTAGGTTTTTCACTAAATTGCCCATAGAATTTTTTTTTTGCTCGTAGAGCAATTTGGAGATAGCCATTTTGTCCGTCTGGATCCAGGGATCACAGTGATGCTAAAATTGAGACTCTAGGACAAACTGTCTAGGAGTTATGAGCAATGTAGTAAATTTGGTCATTATAGCGCCACCTATGGGCCAATCGGGGTCATATTTTGATAGGTTCTCCCCAAATTGAGGACTACCATTTGGCCAAGTTTCAAGGTTCCAGCTCTTACGGTTTGGGCTGCACGATGCGTTTTAGGGCGGAATAATAATAATAATAATAATAAAAATCAGCACAATTACAATAGGGTTTCAGCATTTCATGCTTGAACCCCTAATAAGAAGAGACGTTTTGGACAGTTATAGCGCCACCTATTGTCCGATCTTCACGAAACTTGGCATGCTTCTTCACCATGTTCTGACACATCTGCTCATCGATTTTTGTGAAGTTTGGGGTTTTCCCTTAGGTTGTATAGGCTTTTGAGTGTTTTTTTGTCCCACCCCTTTCCTAAATGACCCTGTTACAGCCAGGCCAATGCAAAAGTTCAACTTTTTTCCGATAATTATTGATCTAGAGACTCCAGAGAACTGTGCTAGACTGGTCTGGTTCCGATTGGGCCAAAAACCTAGGACTAGTTCGCAAAAGTAGGTTTTTCACTAAATTGCCCATAGAATTTTTTTTTTGCTCGTAGAGCAATTTGGAGATAGCCATTTTGTCCGTCTGGATCCAGGGATCACAGTGATGCTAAAATCGAGACTCTAGGACAAACTGTCTAGGAGTTATGAGCAATGTAGTAAATTTGGTCATTATAGCGCCACCTATGGGCCAATCGGGGTCATATTTTGATAGGTTCTCCCCAAATTGAGGACTACCATTTGGCCAAGTTTCAAGGTTCCAGCTCTTACGGTTTGGGCTGCACGATGCGTTTTAGGGCGGAATAATAATAATAATAATAATAAAAATCAGCACAATTACAATAGGGTTTCAGCATTTCATGCTTGAACCCCTAATAAGAAGAGACGTTTTGGACAGTTATAGCGCCACCTATTGTCCGATCTTCACGAAACTTGGCATGCTTCTTCACCATGTTCTGACACATCTGCTCATCGATTTTTGTGAAGTTTGGGGTTTTCCCTTAGGTTGTATAGGCTTTTGAGTGTTTTTTTGTCCCACCCCTTTCCTAAATGACCCTGTTACAGCCAGGCCAATGCAAAAGTTCAACTTTTTTCCGATAATTATTGATCTAGAGACTCCAGAGAACTGTGCTAGACTGGTCTGGTTCCGATTGGGCCAAAAACCTAGGACTAGTTCGCAAAAGTAGGTTTTTCACTAAATTGCCCATAGAATTTTTTTTTTTTTGCTCGTAGAGCAATTTGGAGATAGCCATTTTGTCCGTCTGGATCCAGGGATCACAGTGATGCTAAAATCGAGACTCTAGGACAAACTGTCTAGGAGTTATGAGCAATGTAGTAAATTTGGTCATTATAGCGCCACCTATGGGCCAATCGGGGTCATATTTTGATAGGTTCTCCCCAAATTGAGGACTACCATTTGGCCAAGTTTCAAGGTTCCAGCTCTTACGGTTTGGGCTGCACGATGCGTTTTAGGGCGGAATAATAATAATAATAATAATAAAAATCAGCACAATTACAATAGGGTTTCAGCATTTCATGCTTGAACCCCTAATAAGAAGAGACGTTTTGGACAGTTATAGCGCCACCTATTGTCCGATCTTCACGAAACTTGGCATGCTTCTTCACCATGTTCTGACACATCTGCTCATCGATTTTTGTGAAGTTTGGGGTTTTCCCTTAGGTTGTATAGGCTTTTGAGTGTTTTTTTGTCCCACCCCTTTCCTAAATGACCCTGTTACAGCCAGGCCAATGCAAAAGTTCAACTTTTTTCCGATAATTATTGATCTAGAGACTCCAGAGAACTGTGCTAGACTGGTCTGGTTCCGATTGGGCCAAAAACCTAGGACTAGTTCGCAAAAGTAGGTTTTTCACTTTTCACTTTTTGCTCGTAGAGCAATTTGGAGATAGCCATTTTGTCCGTCTGGATCCAGGGATCACAGTGATGCTAAAATTGAGACTCTAGGACAAACTGTCTAGGAGTTATGAGCAATGTAGTAAATTTGGTCATTATAGCGCCACCTATGGGCCAATCGGGGTCATATTTTGATAGGTTCTCCCCAAATTGAGGACTACCATTTGGCCAAGTTTCAAGGTTCCAGCTCTTACGGTTTGGGCTGCACGATGCGTTTTAGGGCGGAATAATAATAATAATAATAATTAAAGCTGCAAGCAGCATTTATCGGGGTTCAAGCAGTTAAGGCCTTTAAGGCATTTAAGCACAAAAGCATCAAAAGTTATTAAGATTTATTTAGCAAGCATGTAACCACTGACATAATAGATGGAAAAGACCATTTACAGCCAATACAGGCAATTTGCCATGGGATATATATGGTTTTAAAGCTTTTTAACAGTTATAGCGCCACCTATGGTCCGATCTCCATAAAATTGTTTACTGTGACCTCAAATTGAACCCATACACATGTGTACTGAGTTTGGTGAAGATATCTCATTTACTTCTTGAGTTATAGCCATTTGAGTAAAATAGGCTCCTCCCACGACGATTTGCCACATTCTAGAATTATTTAATATGATTCTAGCATGATTTACTATCATATACCATGTTCCAGAATGATTTATTAGGATTCTAGCATGATTTACCTTGATACACCTCACTTCAGTATTATTTACTATGATTTACAATGTTTCTAGCATGATTAACCACATTACTAGCAATTATGTGAAGTGTCAGTGCAAATGAGGTGATGAACACTGACAAAATATTATTGTGTTATAATAGTTAGTTATATACGTGATTTTTAGTGTGTGTCCAAGTATGAATGCAAAAGCACATGTAAAATATTTCATTATTAAGTAGAATGGCCAGCAGAGGGCACTAGAAGACCACTTATTGGCTCACTTTCACTTTAAACCAGTTTTCTGCACTAAAGCAAACCAGTTTTTCCATGTTAACTCAATGCATGCTTACACACACACACACACACACACACACACACACACACACACACACACACACACACACACACACACACACACACACACACACACACACACACACACACACACACACACACACACACACACACACATACACACACAGCATAGTTAACCATGATTTACCATGATATACCACGTTCTAGTATTATTTACCAGGAGATAAACGACAATCTAGGATTATTTACTTTGATTTACCATGTTTCTAGCCTGATTTATCACATTACTAGCAATTATTTGAAGTGTCAGTGCAAATAAAGTGGTTAACACTGACAAAATATGATTGTGTTATAATAGTTATTGCTATATAAGTGATTTTTTTAGTGTGTATTCAAGTATGAATGCAAGCACATGTTGAAATATTTCATTAATAAGTAGAATGGCCAGCAGAGGGCAGTAGAAGACCACTTATTGGCTCACTTTCACTTTAAACCAGTTTTCTGCACTAAAGCAAACCAGTTTATCCATGTTAACTCAATGCATGCTTACACACACACACACACACACACACACAGCATAGTTAACCATGATTTACCATGATTTACCACATTACTAGCAATTATTTGAAGTGTCAGTGCAAATAAAGTGATTAACACTGACAAAATATGATTGTTATAATAGTTATTGCTATATAAGTGATTTTTAGTGTGTATTCAAGTATAAATGCAAGCACATGTGGAAAAATTTAATTAATAAGTAGAATGGCCAGCAGAGGGCAGTAGAAGACCACTTATTGGCTCACTTTCACTTTAAACCTCATGATTTTGACCAGTTTTCTGCACTAAAGCAAACCAGTGTTTCCATGTTAACTCAATAATGCATACTTGCTACATATGCTACACACAATAATGCTACACACACACACACACACACACACACACACAAATGTTTCAGTGATATTGGTGTCACATTCACCTTCATCACATTCACCTTTTGTCTTCATCACATTCACCATCTGTCGTCATCACCTGCACCTGCTCCTCATCACCCTCCTCGTCATCACCTGCTCCTCATCATCATAACCGTCACCTGTTGTCCTTGTCTTGATCTGTGTATTTAAGTTCCCCTCTCATCCATTATCATTGTCGGTTATTGTTTGTGCACTAGCACTCTGTTATGTTTGTTTTCATGTTGGAAAATAAAACCTTTGTTATATTTGTACCACACACACACACACACACACACACACACACACACACACACACACACACACACACACACACACACACACACACACACACACACACACACACCATCATTTATCATGATTTACCATGGCTGATACCAATACCAATATGAGAAAATGACTATTTTAAACAGCAGGGGGCAGTAAAATACCACTTATTGGCTTAACATGCCATTAATTCATATCATTTTCACCTTTTTAACTGTTATAGAGGCAAATTTTGTCCGATCTGTCTGAAAATTTTCATGCTTGTTCAGGGTGATATTTCACACGTTCTGACTTGTTTTTAAGAAGGTCTGAGCATTGATTAAAGAGATATAGGCTTTCGGGGACACTTGGTAAAGGCCAGATTTTGAAGTGAACCTATTATAGCTATCCAAATGAAGTAGTTCAACTTTTTCTGACAATTATTGATCTAGTGAGTCCAGAGAATTGTATTGCACTAGTTTTGAACATTATGATATGAAAATTATATGATCAGAGATGGAAAAGACCATTTACAGCCAATACAGGCAGTTTACCATAGGAAATATATGATTTTAAAGCTTTTTAACAGTTATAGCGCCACCTATCGTCCGATCTCCATAGAATTTTTCATGCTTGTTAATGATGTTATGTCACATATGCTTACCAATTTTTGTGAAGTTCTGAGTTTTTATTTAGGATTTATAGGCTTTTTAATGTATTTTGACACGCCCATTTTATAAATTACCCTATTACAGCCATCCAAATGCAAAAGTTCAACTTTTTTTTGATAATTATTGATCTAGAGAGTCCAGAGAATTGTCCTAGACTGGTCTGGTTCCGATCGGGCAAAAAACCTAGGACTAGTTCGCAAAAGTAGGTTTTTAACATATTAATGAATAATTAATGAACAGTTTGATTGACAGCAATGGTTCTTGAGGCAAAGTTGTTCAGGATGAGGAGATCTATCAAATGATATGCATATTGTGTGGATATTTGTAACACCACGTGATTACAGAGCCGTAAAACTCGTTAGCGCCAACTAGTGGCCGATTTCTTTCAAAATTCTTACAGACCTTTAGGGCCATGAGCCGAACATGCCCATTGAGTTTCGTTCCGATCGGCCTCCGTTAACCTTGTCTAATAGGTGCTCAAACTTCGTTGGCCAATGGCGGCCATGTTTTTTGAGATACGCCAATGTCCTCATACACATACATGGCACCTTGGACCAAGACACTGCATACCAATTTTCAAGTCAATCGAACTAACGGTCAGGTGGTTATAGCCTGTTTTATGTTTTTTTCATTTTATAGCGCCACCATGAGGCCAATCGTCGCGATTTTTTTACTGTGACCCCAGAGTAAGCTCATACACATGTGTACCAAGTTTGGTGAAGATACCTCATTTACATCGGGAGTTATAGCCATTTTAGTAAAATAGGCCCCTCCCACAACGTACGTTTTGGCGCCCCTTAGCGACCGTGAATCGAAATTTCCACTTTTTTTCGATAATTATTGATATTCAGTCTCCAGAGAACATTTCTGCACTAGTTTGGTTCCAATCGGGCAAAAAACCAGGGACTAGTTCGCAAAAGTAGATTTTTGACAAAATTCAAAATGGCGGAAAATCTATCATGGCGGAAATGAAATCGGAGATATACGTTTTGTTCGTCAGGCGTCCAGCTTTCCAATGATATAAGACACTTGAGTCTACGACATACGGTCTAGGAGTTATGAGCAGGTTCGCGCTTTTGGTTGTTATAGCGCCACCTATGGGCCAATCGGGGTCATAATCTCTGAACCTTTCCTCGATTTTTGTACTACCATCTGTCAAAGTTTCAAAGTTCCAGCTCTTACGGTTTGGGCTGCACGATGCGTTTTACGGCAGAATAATAATAATAATAATAATAATAAAAATCAGCACAATTACAATAGGGTTTCAGCACTTCGTGCTTGAACCCCTAATAAAAATCAGCACAATTACAATAGGGTTTCAGCATTTCATGCTTGAACCCCTAATAAGAAGAGACGTTTTGGACAGTTATAGCGCCACCTATTGTCCGATCTTCACGAAACTTGGCATGCTTCTTCACCATGTTCTGACACATCTGCTCATCGATTTTTGTGAAGTTTGGGGTTTTCCCTTAGGTTGTATAGGCTTTTGAGTGTTTTTTTGTCCCACCCCTTTCCTAAATGACCCTGTTACAGCCAGGCCAATGCAAAAGTTCAACTTTTTTCCGATAATTATTGATCTAGAGACTCCAGAGAACTGTGCTAGACTGGTCTGGTTCCGATTGGGCCAAAAACCTAGGACTAGTTCGCAAAAGTAGGTTTTTCACTAAATTGCCCATAGAATTTTTTTTTTGCTCGTAGAGCAATTTGGAGATAGCCATTTTGTCCGTCTGGATCCAGGGATCACAGTGATGCTAAAATTGAGACTCTAGGACAAACTGTCTAGGAGTTATGAGCAATGTAGTAAATTTGGTCATTATAGCGCCACCTATGGGCCAATCGGGGTCATATTTTGATAGGTTCTCCCCAAATTGAGGACTACCATTTGGCCAAGTTTCAAGGTTCCAGCTCTTACGGTTTGGGCTGCACGATGCGTTTTAGGGCGGAATAATAATAATAATAATAATAAAAATCAGCACAATTACAATAGGGTTTCAGCATTTCATGCTTGAACCCCTAATAAGAAGAGACGTTTTGGACAGTTATAGCGCCACCTATTGTCCGATCTTCACGAAACTTGGCATGCTTCTTCACCATGTTCTGACACATCTGCTCATCGATTTTTGTGAAGTTTGGGGTTTTCCCTTAGGTTGTATAGGCTTTTGAGTGTTTTTTTGTCCCACCCCTTTCCTAAATGACCCTGTTACAGCCAGGCCAATGCAAAAGTTCAACTTTTTTCCGATAATTATTGATCTAGAGACTCCAGAGAACTGTGCTAGACTGGTCTGGTTCCGATTGGGCCAAAAACCTAGGACTAGTTCGCAAAAGTAGGTTTTTCACTAAATTGCCCATAGAATTTTTTTTTTGCTCGTAGAGCAATTTGGAGATAGCCATTTTGTCCGTCTGGATCCAGGGATCACAGTGATGCTAAAATTGAGACTCTAGGACAAACTGTCTAGGAGTTATGAGCAATGTAGTAAATTTGGTCATTATAGCGCCACCTATGGGCCAATCGGGGTCATATTTTGATAGGTTCTCCCCAAATTGAGGACTACCATTTGGCCAAGTTTCAAGGTTCCAGCTCTTACGGTTTGGGCTGCACGATGCGTTTTAGGGCGGAATAATAATAATAATAATAATTAAAGCTGCAAGCAGCATTTATCGGGGTTCAAGCAGTTAAGGCCTTTAAGGCATTTAAGCACAAAAGCATCAAAAGTTATTAAGATTTATTTAGCAAGCATGTAACCACTGACATAATAGATGGAAAAGACCATTTACAGCCAATACAGGCAATTTGCCATGGGATATATATGGTTTTAAAGCTTTTTAACAGTTATAGCGCCACCTATGCTCCGATCTCCATAGAATTGTTTACTGTGACCTCAAATTGAACCCATACACATGTGTACTGAGTTTGGTGAAGATATCTCATTTACTTCTTGAGTTATAGCCATTTGAGTAAAATAGGCTCCTCCCACAACGATTTGCCACATTCTAGAATTATTTAATATGATTCTAGCATGATTTACTATCATATACCATGTTCCAGAATGATTTATTAGGATTCTAGCATGATTTACCTTGATACACCTCATTTCAGTATTATTTACTATGATTTACAATGTTTCTAGCATGATTAACCACATTACTAGCAAATATGTGAAGTGTCAGTGCAAATGAGGTGATGAACACTGACAAAATATTATTGTGTTATAATAGTTAGTTATATACGTGATTTTTAGTGTGTGTCCAAGTATGAATGCAAAAGCACATGTAAAATATTTCATTATTAAGTAGAATGGCCAGCAGAGGGCAGTAGAAGACCACTTATTGGCTCACTTTCACTTTAAACCAGTTTTCTGCACTAAAGCAAACCAGTTTTTCCATGTTAACTCAATGCATGCTTACACACACACACAAACACACACACACACACACACACACACACACACACACACACACACACACACACACACACACACACACACATACACACACAGCATAGTTAACCATGATTTACCATGATATACCACGTTCTAGTATTATTTACCAGGAGATAAACGACAATCTAGGATTATTTACTTTGATTTACCATGTTTCTAGCCTGATTTATCACATTACTAGCAATTATTTGAAGTGTCAGTGCAAATAAAGTGGTTAACACTGACAAAATATGATTGTGTTATAATAGTTATTGCTATATAAGTGATTTTTTTAGTGTGTATTCAAGTATGAATGCAAGCACATGTTGAAATATTTCATTAATAAGTAGAATGGCCAGCAGAGGGCAGTAGAAGACCACTTATTGGCTCACTTTCACTTTAAACCAGTTTTCTGCACTAAAGCAAACCAGTGTTTCCATGTTAACTCAATAATGCATACTTGCTACATATGCTACACACAATAATGCTACACACACACACACACACACACACACACACACACACACACACACACACACACACACACACACACACACACACACACACACACAAATGTTTCAGTGATATTGGTGTCACATTCACCTTCATCACATTCACCTTCTGTCTTCATCACATTCACCATCTGTCGTCATCACCTGCACCTGCTCCTCATCACCCTCCTCATCATCACCTGCTCCTCATCACCCTCCTCATCATCACCTGCTCCTCATCATCATAACCGTCACCTGTTGTCCTTGTCTTGATCTGTGTATTTAAGTTCCCCTCTCATCCATTATCATTGTCGGTTATTGTTTGTGCACTAGCACTCTGTTATGTTTGTTTTCATGTTGGAAAATAAAACCTTTGTTATATTTGTACCACACACACACACACACACACACACACACACACACACACACACACACACACCATCATTTATCATGATTTACCATGGCTGATACCAATACCAATATGAGAAAATGACTATTTTAAACAGCAGGGGGCAGTAAAATACCACTTATTGGCTTAACATGCCATTAATTCATATCATTTTCACCTTTTTAACTGTTATAGAGGCAAATTTTGTCCAATCTGTCTGAAAATTTTCATGCTTGTTCAGGGTGATATTTCACACGTTCTGACTTGTTTTTAAGAAGGTCTGAGCATTGATTAAAGAGATATAGGCTTTCAGGGACACTTGGTAAAGGCCAGATTTTGAAGTGAACCTATTATAGCTATCCAAATGAAGTAGTTCAACTTTTTCTGACAATTATTGATCTAGTGAGTCCAGAGAATTGTATTGCACTAGTTTTGAACATTATGATATGAAAATTATATGATCAGAGATGGAAAAGACCATTTACAGCCAATACAGGCAGTTTACCATAGGAAATATATGATTTTAAAGCTTTTTAACAGTTATAGCGCCACCTATCGTCCGATCTCCATAGAATTTTTCATGCTTGTTAATGATGTTATGTCACATATGCTGACCAATTTTTGTGAAGTTCTGAGTTTTTATTTAGGATTTATAGGCTTTTTAATGTATCATTTGCAAAAGTTCAACTTTTTTTTGATAATTATTGATCTAGAGAGTCCAGAGAATTGTCCTAGACTGGTCTGGTTCCGATCGGGCAAAAAACCTAGGACTAGTTCGCAAAAGTAGGTTTTAAACATATTCATGAATATTTAATGAACGGTTTGATTGACAGAAATGGTTCTTGAGGCAAAGTTGTTCAGCATGAGCAGATATATCAAATGATATGCTTTTTGTGACGATAAGTGTAACACCACGTGATTACAGAGCCAAAAAACTCGTTAGCGCCAACTAGTGGCCGATTTCTTTCAAAATTCTTACAGACCTCTAGGGCCATGAGTCGAACATGCCCATCGAGTTTCGTTCCGATCGGCCTCCGTTAACCTTGTCTAATAGGTGCTCAACTTCATTGGCCAATGGCGGCCATGTTTTTTGAGATACGCCAATGTCCTCATAGACATACATGGCACCTTGGACCAAGACACTGCATACCAATTTTCCAGTCAATCGGACTAACGGTCAGGTGGTTATAGCCCTTTTCATGTTTTTTTCATGTTATAGCGCCACCTAGTGTTCAATCGTCGCGATTTTTTTACTGTGACCCCAGAATGAACCCATACACATGTGTACCGAGTTTGGTGAAGCTATCTTATTTACTTTTTAAGTTATAGCCATTTTAGTAAAATAGGCTCCTCCCACAACGATTATTTTGCGCCCCCTAGCGTCCATGAATCGAAATTTCAACATTTTTTCGATAATTATTGATCTTCAGACTCCAGAGAACATTTCTGCACTGGTTTGGCTCCGATCGGGCAAAAAACCAGGGACTAGTTCGCAAAAGTAGATTTTCGACAAAATTCAAAATGGCGGAAAATCTATCATGACGGAAATGAAATCGGAGATATACGTTTTGTTCGTCAGGCGTCCAGCTTTCCAATGATATAAGACACTTGAGTCTGCGACATACGGTCTAGGAGTTATGAGCAGTTTCGCGCTTTTGGTTGCTATAGCGCCACCTATGGGCCAATCGGGGTCATAATCTCTGAACCTCTCCTCGATTTTTGTACTACCATCTGGCAAAGTTTCAATGCTCTAGCCCTTACGGTTTGGGCTGCACGATGCGTTTTACGGCAGAATAATAATAATAATAATAATAATAAAAATCAGTACAATTACAATAGGGTTTCAGCACTTCGTGCTTGAACCCCTAAAAATCAGCACAATTACAATAGGGTTTCAGCATTTCATGCTTGAACCCCTAATAAGAAGAGACGTTTTGGACAGTTATAGCGCCACCTATTGTCCGATCTTCACGAAACTTGGCATGCTTCTTCACCATGTTCTGACACATCTGCTCATCGATTTTTGTGAAGTTTGGGGTTTTCCCTTAGGTTGTATAGGCTTTTGAGTGTTTTTTTGTCCCACCCCTTTCCTAAATGACCCTGTTACAGCCAGGCCAATGCAAAAGTTCAACTTTTTTCCGATAATTATTGATCTAGAGACTCCAGAGAACTGTGCTAGACTGGTCTGGTTCCGATTGGGCCAAAAACCTAGGACTAGTTCGCAAAAGTAGGTTTTTCACTAAATTGCCCATAGAATTTTTTTTTTGCTCGTAGAGCAATTTGGAGATAGCCATTTTGTCCGTCTGGATCCAGGGATCACAGTGATGCTAAAATTGAGACTCTAGGACAAACTGTCTAGGAGTTATGAGCAATGTAGTAAATTTGGTCATTATAGCGCCACCTATGGGCCAATCGGGGTCATATTTTGATAGGTTCTCCCCAAATTGAGGACTACCATTTGGCCAAGTTTCAAGGTTCCAGCTCTTACGGTTTGGGCTGCACGATGCGTTTTAGGGCGGAATAATAATAATAATAATAATAATTAAAGCTGCAAGCAGCATTTATCGGGGTTCAAGCAGTTAAGGCCTTTAAGGCATTTAAGCACAAAAGCATCAAAAGTTATTAAGATTTATTTAGCAAGCATGTAACCACTGACATAATAGATGGAAAAGACCATTTACAGCCAATACAGGCAATTTGCCATGGGATATATATGGTTTTAAAGCTTTTTAACAGTTATAGCGCCACCTATGCTCCGATCTCCATAGAATTGTTTACTGTGACCTCAAATTGAACCCATACACATGTGTACTGAGTTTGGTGAAGATATCTCATTTACTTCTTGAGTTATAGCCATTTGAGTAAAATAGGCTCCTCCCACAACGATTTGCCACATTCTAGAATTATTTAATATGATTCTAGCATGATTTACTATCATATACCATGTTCCAGAATGATTTATTAGGATTCTAGCATGATTTACCTTGATACACCTCATTTCAGTATTATTTACTATGATTTACAATGTTTCTAGCATGATTAACCACATTACTAGCAAATATGTGAAGTGTCAGTGCAAATGAGGTGATGAACACTGACAAAATATTATTGTGTTATAATAGTTAGTTATATACGTGATTTTTAGTGTGTGTCCAAGTATGAATGCAAAAGCACATGTAAAATATTTCATTATTAAGTAGAATGGCCAGCAGAGGGCAGTAGAAGACCACTTATTGGCTCACTTTCACTTTAAACCAGTTTTCTGCACTAAAGCAAACCAGTTTTTCCATGTTAACTCAATGCATACTTACACACACACACACACACACACACACACACACACACACACACACACACACACACACACAGCATAGTTAACCATGATTTACCATGATATACCACGTTCTAGTATTATTTACCAGGAGATAAACGACAATCTAGGATTATTTACTTTGATTTACCATGTTTCTAGCCTGATTTATCACATTACTAGCAATTATTTGAAGTGTCAGTGCAAATAAAGTGGTTAACACTGACAAAATATGATTGTGTTATAATAGTTATTGCTATATAAGTGATTTTTTTAGTGTGTATTCAAGTATGAATGCAAGCACATGTTGAAATATTTCATTAATAAGTAGAATGGCCAGCAGAGGGCAGTAGAAGACCACTTATTGGCTCACTTTCACTTTAAACCAGTTTTCTGCACTAAAGCAAACCAGTTTATCCATGTTAACTCAATGCATGCTTACACACACACACACACACACACACACACACACACACACACACACACACACACACACACACACACACACACACACACACACACACACACACAGCATAGTTAACCATGATTTACCATGATTTACCACATTACTAGCAATTATTTGAAGTGTCAGTGCAAATAAAGTGATTAACACTGACAAAATATGATTATGTTATAATAGTTATTGCTATATAAGTGATTTTTAGTGTGTATTCAAGTATAAATGCAAGCACATGTGGAAAAATTTAATTAAGTAGAATGGCCAGCAGAGGGCAGTAGAAGACCACTTATTGGCTCACTTTCACTTTAAACCTCATGATTTTGACCAGTTTTCTGCACTAAAGCAAACCAGTGTTTCCATGTTAACTCAATAATGCATACTTGCTACATATGCTACACACAATAATGCTACACACACACTCACACACACACACACACACACACACACACACACACACACACACACACACACACACACACACACACACACACACACAAATGTTTCAGTGATATTGGTGTCACATTCACCTTCATCACATTCACCTTCTGTCTTCATCACATTCACCATCTGTCGTCATCACCTGCACCTGCTCCTCATCACCCTCCTCATCATCACCTGCTCCTCATCATCATAACCGTCACCTGTTGTCCTTGTCTTGATCTGTGTATTTAAGTTCCCCTCTCATCCATTATCATTGTCGGTTATTGTTTGTGCACTAGCACTCTGTTATGTTTGTTTTCATGTTGGAAAATAAAACCTTTGTTATATTTGTACCACACACACACACACACACACACACACACACACACACACACACACACACACACACACACACACACACACACACACACACACACACACACACACACACACCATAATTTATCATGATTTACCATGGCTGATACCAATACCAATATGAGAAAATGACTATTTTAAACAGCAGGGGGCAGTAAAATACCACTTATTGGCTTAACATGCCATTAATTCATATCATTTTCACCTTTTTAACTGTTATAGAGGCAAATTTTGTCCGATCTGTCTGAAAATTTTCATGCTTGTTCAGAGTGATATTTCACACGTTCTGACTTGTTTTTAAGAAGGTCTGAGCATTGATTAAAGAGATATAGGCTTTCGGGGACACTTGGTAAAGGCCAGATTTTGAAGTGAACCTATTATAGCTATCCAAATGAAGTAGTTCAACTTTTTCTGACAATTATTGATCTAGTGAGTCCAGAGAATTGTATTGCACTAGTTTTGAACATTATGATATGAAAATTATATATTCAGAGATGGAAAAGACCATTTACAGTCAATACAGGCAGTTTACCATAGGAAATATATGGTTTTAAAGATTTTTAACAGTTATAGCGCCACCTATCGTCCGATCTCCATGAAATTTTGCATGCTTGTTAATGATGTTATGTCACATAAGTTCACCAATTTTTGTGAAGTTCTGGGTTTTTATTTAGGATTTATAGGCTTTTTAATGTATTTTTCCATGCCCATTTTATAAATGATCCTATTACAGCCATCCAAATGCAAAAGTTCAACTTTTTTTTGATAATTATTGATCTAGAGAGTCCAGAGAATTGTCCTAGACTGGTCTGGTTCCAATCGGGCAAAAAACCTAGGACTAGTTCGCAAAAGTAGGTTTTAAACATATTCATGAATATTTAATGAACGGTTTGATTGACAGAAATGGTTCTTGAGGCAAAGTTGTTCAGCATGAGCAGATATATCAAATGATATGCTTTTTGTGACGATAAGTGTAACACCACGTGATTACAGAGCCAAAAAACTCGTTAGCGCCAACTAGTGGCCGATTTCTTTCAAAATTCTTACAGACCTCTAGGGCCATGAGTCGAACATGCCCATCGAGTTTCGTTCCGATCGGCCTCCGTTAACCTTGTCTAATAGGTGCTCAACTTCATTGGCCAATGGCGGCCATGTTTTTTGAGATACGCCAATGTCCTCATAGACATACATGGCACCTTGGACCAAGACACTGCATACCAATTTTCCAGTCAATCGGACTAACGGTCAGGTGGTTATAGCCCTTTTCATGTTTTTTTCATGTTATAGCGCCACCTAGTGTTCAATCGTCGCGATTTTTTTACTGTGACCCCAGAATGAACCCATACACATGTGTACCGAGTTTGGTGAAGCTATCTTATTTACTTTTTAAGTTATAGCCATTTTAGTAAAATAGGCTCCTCCCACAACGATTATTTTGCGCCCCCTAGCGTCCATGAATCGAAATTTCAACATTTTTTCGATAATTATTGATCTTCAGACTCCAGAGAACATTTCTGCACTGGTTTGGCTCCGATCGGGCAAAAAACCAGGGACTAGTTCGCAAAAGTAGATTTTCGACAAAATTCAAAATGGCGGAAAATCTATCATGACGGAAATGAAATCGGAGATAAACGTTTTGTTCGTCAGGCGTCCAGCTTTCCAATGATATAAGACACTTGAGTCTGCGACATACGGTCTAGGAGTTATGAGCAGTTTCGCGCTTTTGGTTGCTATAGCGCCACCTATGGGCCAATCGGGGTCATAATCTCTGAACCTCTCCTCGATTTTTGTACTACCATCTGGCAAAGTTTCAATGCTCTAGCCCTTACGGTTTGGGCTGCACGATGCGTTTTACGGCAGAATAATAATAATAATAATAATAATTAAAGCTGCAAGCAGCATTTATCGGGGTTCAAGCAGTTAAGGCCTTTAAGGCCTTAAAGCACAAAAGCTTTAAAATCTATTAAGTTTTATTTAGCAAGCATGTAACCACTGACATAATAGATGGAAAAGACCATTTACAGCCAATACAGGCAATGTAACATAGGAAATACATGGTTTTAAAGCTGTTTAACATTTATAGGATTTCTATACATTTCTGCACTGGTTTGGTTCCGATCGGGCGAAAAACCTAGGACTAGTTAGTAAAAGTACGTTGTTGACAAAATTCAAAATGGTGGAAAATTTATCATGGCGGAAATTAACATTATCTAAATCTCGAAGATCGGATCAGATCGGATCGAATAATGATAATCGATTCAAGATCTTGAGAATCGGAATCGAATCGATTCTTGAAATTTGAATCGAAACCCAGCCCTACACAACACTGTGTAGCATGTAGTGCGCAACTTGACTTGATGTGCTACACCTAGATATAGTATTCGGTAGGGCATAATTAAATCAGAAGCAAGGATCATCTACTGGAGGGAGGAAATGGTGCAACAGGAGAGCAATTAGTTGACAATTTTGTTCTGATTCAAAGAGAAAATGATATTGATAAATTAAAAAGTTCTCTTTGTAGTTTGTTTCAGAAAGATGAGTGACAAATAAGAACAATAGAGAGTTAGTAAATGAAAACAGACATCACCGACTTGTTTCTTTTTAATGATTCAACAGCCTAAAAGCTTCGATTAAATTAGGTGAAGTTCGAAAGTGGAGCTTAAAGTTAAAAATAATTACCACCTAGTTTCATCACATCTATCTTTTTAACGAATCAGTGTTTTTGAACATGTTTGTACATGTACGGTTTAATGACTCAAAGACAATCCGTTGCTGTAACAATGTGATTGTGCACTGAGTGACAGCCTTTCAATGCGCAGAGACGCTGTTTAGTTTTCGCTACATTCGTTACAAAAAATGTCCTTGATTTTTGTGCATGCTATACACATCGTAACACTTATTTATATAGCAACACATAAATATAAAAAACAAAAACAAACAAAAGAAAATTGTAGTTATCCTACCAGTTGATGGTTTCAAATTACAGTTCAAATGGGAAACAGGTCCATGGGCACTGGTTAGCATTTGTGCATGTAATTGCATCCACTAGGCAGGCGATTCACCTTCACAGGATTATTTATGGCACAAAACAGGATACACTTGCCGATCACGTTCACATAGGGAAAAAAAATAGAGAACAAGAAAACGCAGCCTTGGAAAACACAAGGCAAACGTACAATAATTAATTTCTGACTCAACATTTCAGTAACAAATGACATGCACAGCTCAAATGACACATTAATCCAAATTTATTTAACACATCGATTCGACACTCATAAAACAGTCACTGTCACAACTCATGATACAAAGATGTTAGCTACACGCGGTAGCTTTAGCACACGGCTAACTAGTTCAGCTCGCGCTGTGACTGCGGCCTAGTCAACTCAGCTCATATCAAATCATTTCTGAAATAGATATCTGTCATAAGATAACATATGACAAAAAAAAGTCACTCACCAAAACGAGACTGCATCACATATTCAATTAAAGAAGATTGTTCAATAAAGATTATCACACTATAAATCTTTACTCCGATTTCACCTTTTACACCTTTCTCTGACGACAAGTTGATGCATCCAAAGTTTCCAAGTGCACACAATCACAGTTCCCGATAGATTATGATGATCATTTAGTACAAGGAGTTTCTGAAGAAAGTTTCCGTGCTGCTGTCTCATCTGATCTATTCTGTTCTCTCATCATGCTGACAGCAGCAGCGCCTGCGCGAACAGTGGGCGGGCCTTAAGAATATGCCGCTACTGTTGGCTCTCAGGGGTGGCAGTCACTGCAGCACAATCAGTGATTGGACGAATCGCGTGTTTTTGCCCAGTGGTTTTTACCAGTGCATCAAGTAAATAAAAAAAAATGGATGTAATTGAAAAAATAAATTTGTCCAGAACAGAGCGACAGGACTGAATTTAAACTGTTATAGAAGAGCTAATATACTGAGAATGAACTGGTGAAGGATTGTCTCTCTGCTTTATTTTATAAGAAATATTTCTGTGTCTAGAGTTCCTAATGCGCTGTACTCTCAACTTTTGTATAATAGTACTAGTCATATTTTTTTACACCAGGCATGAATAAAAGGAATGTTTTTTATTTCCTGTTTCGAAAACCACTGGAAACCAACGGACAGTAATGTATAGAGGAATGAAAATATGGAATCATTTACTATTGATATCACACATTTTTACAAGAAAAATTAGTTTTAAAAAAATATTCAAAGGAATATTTAATGGCAAAATATATTAAATTGTTGATTTTGATATTTGGAATGGATGATGGGTTAGTGCGTTTCATTGACTTGACTTTTTATTGTTGTTGATTAAATGTAGTTTTGTATGATTTACTTTTTGGGACCCCAGGAAGAGTAGCCACTGCCTAGAAAGAGGCTAATGGGGATCCAAATAAACAAATAAACTTATAACATTGATGGAAAATACCATTTACAGCCAATACAGGCAATTTACTGAGGAAAGTTTTTTTGACAGTTATAGCACCACATCTTGCCTGATCTCCACCACTTCAAGTGTCCTCAAAGTGTGCCCATGCATGTCTGTCAAATTTGTTGTAAATATCTCATTTTGTTTTGAAGTTTAGACAGTTCTGTTTATGAGAGAATAAAAATGATCCATGGGTGACAATGATTTAAAAATTTTATTTGTTTATTTATTTTTGTCAGTTCCTATCTTAATTGTGACATTTGGGCGTTATTGTTTAGCTATTGATCTATGTTTTCAAATTTCAAGAAATTTGGACTATCGGTTTCGAAGATAATTGCAAGTTTTTTAAGTGCTTAATGACAATGATACACAAACTATAAGGAGAAACCTGGCATATTTGGTATTGTTGGACTCGGGAAAGATTGAGGATTTCAAAGGACTAACGGTTGGGTGCGTTTATAGCCATTTTCATAAATTTTTTTCCATGTTGTAGCGCCACCAAGTGGCCAATCGTCGCGATTTTTTTCAAGTAATCTCAGATTGAGCTCATAAACACGTTTCCCAAGATTAGCGAAAATATCTCTTTCCATTCACGAGTTATAATTGTTTTAGTAAAAGTGGCCCTGGTGCCATCAAACATTTTGATTTCCCTTAGCGACCGTGAATTTAAATTAAGAATTTTTTTGATGATTATTGATAGTCTCTGTCCAGAGAATATTTCTGCATTGGTTTGGTTTCGATCGGGCAAAAAATCTAGGAGTAATTCGCAAAAGTAGGTTTTTCAAAAAACCTCAATTTACTCAAAATTGGCGCCGAAGGGCAAGCAAATCTGAGGCATGCATCTGGTCGGCCTCAAGCCAAGGATTCCAGCGATATAAGACACTTGAGCCTACGCCTCACGGTTGATGAGTTATGAGCCGTTTCGTACTTTTGCCCGCTGTAGCGCCCCCGTCAGGCCGATCGGGGCGGGCCTTGGTGACGCTGTAGGCGGTGTGAGTACTATCAGCCCCCAAAGTTTCAAGTCTCCACGACTTACGGTTTGGTCTGCCCGATCAGTTTTATGTCTGAATGTTGCATCATGGGAAAATTAACAATTACAATAGGTGTTCAGCACTGAAGTGCTTGAACCCCTAATAAGTGGCTAAAAAAGGGCCACAAAAAGGCCTCTAAAAAAAAAATTATAGGGTCTAGGCGCTTGCCGTCTGCGCTGCTGCGTTCCAAAAACTTTATCCAGCCTTCTAACATGTGCCTCGGAGAGGAAAAAGAACGTTTGTTGCCCTTTTAGCTCATTTATCATGGAAATGTGGTGCATTTTTTTTTTTTACCTTTTAAACTGTGACACCCCCACTGATGGCCCGATCTCCATAAAAGTTTGCATGCTTCTTTAGAATAATATGGCGCATGTGCTCAGCTAATTTGGTGAAGCTCTGCTCTTTTCCCCCCATTTTTCAGTCATTTAAATGTCATTTTGCATAGGGTAATACAGAGGCCTTCTCACCTTTATGACAGTTAAAGCGCCACCAATGGCCCGACGTCCATGAAAGTTTTCAAGCTTCTTCAGGATCACGTGACGCATGCGCATGCCCGATTTTGTGAGCTTGTATGCAAATCAGACAGCAAGATGGCCGCTTTCAGCCATTTCATGTGTTTTTTCCATAGAAATACATCATTTTGACACCATAGCGCCACCAAGTGGCCAGTCGCTGCGCCCTTTTTCACGTGACCACAGAATGAGCTCGTACATGCGTGTGCTGAGTTTGGTGCAAAAATCTCGTTCCGTTCACGAGTTATAGCCAATTAAGCAAAATGGGCTCCTCCCACTTCGAACATTTTGGCGGCCCTTAGGGACCGTGAAGCGAAATTTACACTTTTTTTTGATAATTATTGACAATCAGACTCCAGAGAATCTTGCCGCACTGGTTTGGTTCCGGTCGGGCCAAAAACCTAGGACTAGTTCGCGAAAGTAGGTTTTTGGAAAAACCCCAAATACCCTAAAATTTTCCCAGGGTGACGAGCAAATCCGAGGCATGCATCTGGTCCGCCTCGAGCCAAGGATTCCAGCGATATAAGACACTTGAGCCTACGCCTCACGATTGATGAGTTATGAGCCGTTTCGTACTTTTGCCCGCTGTAGCGCCCCCGTCAGGCCGATCGGGGCGGGCCTTGGTGACGCTGTAGGCGGTGTGAGTACTATCAGCCCCCAAAGTTTCAAGTCTCCACGACTTACGGTTTGGTCTGCCCGATCAGTTTTATGTCTGAATGTTGCATCATGGGAAAATTAACAATTACAATAGGTGTTCAGCACTGAAGTGCTTGAACCCCTAATAAGTGGCTAAAAAAGGGCCACAAAAAGGCCTCTAAAAAAAAAACTATAGGGTCTAGGCGCTTGCCGTCTGCGCTGCTGCGTTCCAAAAACTTTATCCAGCCTTCTAACATGTGCCTCGGAGAGGAAAAAGAACGTTTGTTGCCCTTTTAGCTCATTTATCATGGAAATGTGGTGCATTTTTTTTTTTACCTTTTAAACTGTGACACCCCCACTGATGGCCCGATCTCCATAAAAGTTTGCACGCTTCTTTAGAATAATATGGTGCATGTGCTCAGCTAATTTGGTGAAGCTCTGCTCTTTTCCCCCCATTTTTCAGTCATTTAAATGTCATTTTGCATAGGGTAATACAGAGGCCTTCTCACCTTTATGACAGTTAAAGCGCCACCAATGGCCCGACGTCCATGAAAGTTTTCAAGCTTCTTCAGGATCACGTGACGCATGCGCATGCCCGATTTTGTGAGCTTGTATGCAAATCAGACAGCAAGATGGCCGCTTTCAGCCATTTCATGTGTTTTTTCCATAGAAATACATCATTTTGACACCATAGCGCCACCAAGTGGCCAGTCGCTGCGCCCTTTTTCACGTGACCACAGAATGAGCTCGTACATGCGTGTGCTGAGTTTGGTGCAAAAATCTCGTTCCGTTCACGAGTTATAGCCAATTAAGCAAAATGGGCTCCTCCCACTTCGAACATTTTGGCGGCCCTTAGGGACCGTGAAGCGAAATTTACACTTTTTTTTGATAATTATTGACAATCAGACTCCAGAGAATCTTGCCGCACTGGTTTGGTTCCGGTCGGGCCAAAAACCTAGGACTAGTTCGCGAAAGTAGGTTTTTGGAAAAACCCCAAATACCCTAAAATTTTCCCGGGGTGACGAGCAAATCCGAGGCATGCATCTGGTCCGCCTCGAGCCAAGGATTCCAGCGATATAAGACACTTGAGCCTACGCCTCACGGTTGATGAGTTATGAGCCGTTTCGTACTTTTGCCCGCTGTAGCGCCCCCGTCAGGCCGATCGGGGCGGGCCTTGGTGACGCTGTAGGCGGTGTGAGTACTATCAGCCCCCAAAGTTTCAAGTCTCCACGACTTACGGTTTGGTCTGCCCGATCAGTTTTATGTCTGAATGTTGCATCATGGGAAAATTAACAATTACAATAGGTGTTCAGCACTGAAGTGCTTGAACCCCTAATAAGTGGCTAAAAAAGGGCCACAAAAAGGCCTCTAAAAAAAAAACTATAGGGTCTAGGCGCTTGCCGTCTGCGCTGCTGCGTTCCAAAAACTTTATCCAGCCTTCTAACATGTGCCTCGGAGAGGAAAAAGAACGTTTGTTGCCCTTTTAGCTCATTTATCATGGAAATGTGGTGCATTTTTTTTTTTACCTTTTAAACTGTGACACCCCCACTGATGGCCCGATCTCCATAAAAGTTTGCACGCTTCTTTAGAATAATATGGCGCATGTGCTCAGCTAATTTGGTGAAGCTCTGCTCTTTTCCCCCCATTTTTCAGTCATTTAAATGTCATTTTGCATAGGGTAATACAGAGGCCTTCTCACCTTTATGACAGTTAAAGCGCCACCAATGGCCCGACGTCCATGAAAGTTTTCAAGCTTCTTCAGGATCACGTGACGCATGCGCATGCCCGATTTTGTGAGCTTGTATGCAAATCAGACAGCAAGATGGCCGCTTTCAGCCATTTCATGTGTTTTTTCCATAGAAATACATCATTTTGACACCCTTTTAACAGTTATAGCGCCACCAAGTGGCCAGTCGCTGCGCCCTTTTTCACGTGACCACAGAATGAGCTCGTACATGCGTGTGCTGAGTTTGGTGCAAAAATCTCGTTCCGTTCACGAGTTATAGCCAATTAAGCAAAATGGGCTCCTCCCACTTCGAACATTTTGGCGGCCCTTAGGGACCGTGAAGCGAAATTTACACTTTTTTTTGATAATTATTGACAATCAGACTCCAGAGAATCTTGCCGCACTGGTTTGGTTCCGGTCGGGCCAAAAACCTAGGACTAGTTCGCGAAAGTAGGTTTTTGGAAAAACCCCAAATACCCTAAAATTTTCCCAGGGTGACGAGCAAATCCGAGGCATGCATCTGGTCCGCCTCGAGCCAAGGATTCCAGCGATATAAGACACTTGAGCCTACGCCTCACGGTTGATGAGTTATGAGCCGTTTCGTACTTTTGCCCGCTGTAGCGCCCCCGTCAGGCCGATCGGGGCGGGCCTTGGTGACGCTGTAGGCGGTGTGAGTACTATCAGCCCCCAAAGTTTCAAGTCTCCACGACTTACGGTTTGGTCTGCCCGATCAGTTTTATGTCTGAATGTTGCATCATGGGAAAATTAACAATTACAATAGGTGTTCAGCACTGAAGTGCTTGAACCCCTAATAAGTGGCTAAAAAAGGGCCACAAAAAGGCCTCTAAAAAAAAAATTATAGGGTCTAGGCGCTTGCCGTCTGCGCTGCTGCGTTCCAAAAACTTTATCCAGCCTTCTAACATGTGCCTCGGAGAGGAAAAAGAACGTTTGTTGCCCTTTTAGCTCATTTATCATGGAAATGTGGTGCATTTTTTTTTTTACCTTTTAAACTGTGACACCCCCACTGATGGCCCGATCTCCATAAAAGTTTGCATGCTTCTTTAGAATAATATGGCGCATGTGCTCAGCTAATTTGGTGAAGCTCTGCTCTTTTCCCCCCATTTTTCAGTCATTTAAATGTCATTTTGCATAGGGTAATACAGAGGCCTTCTCACCTTTATGACAGTTAAAGCGCCACCAATGGCCCGACGTCCATGAAAGTTTTCAAGCTTCTTCAGGATCACGTGACGCATGCGCATGCCCGATTTTGTGAGCTTGTATGCAAATCAGACAGCAAGATGGCCGCTTTCAGCCATTTCATGTGTTTTTTCCATAGAAATACATCATTTTGACACCATAGCGCCACCAAGTGGCCAGTCGCTGCGCCCTTTTTCACGTGACCACAGAATGAGCTCGTACATGCGTGTGCTGAGTTTGGTGCAAAAATCTCGTTCCGTTCACGAGTTATAGCCAATTAAGCAAAATGGGCTCCTCCCACTTCGAACATTTTGGCGGCCCTTAGGGACCGTGAAGCGAAATTTACACTTTTTTTTGATAATTATTGACAATCAGACTCCAGAGAATCTTGCCGCACTGGTTTGGTTCCGGTCGGGCCAAAAACCTAGGACTAGTTCGCGAAAGTAGGTTTTTGGAAAAACCCCAAATACCCTAAAATTTTCCCAGGGTGACGAGCAAATCCGAGGCATGCATCTGGTCCGCCTCGAGCCAAGGATTCCAGCGATATAAGACACTTGAGCCTACGCCTCACGATTGATGAGTTATGAGCCGTTTCGTACTTTTGCCCGCTGTAGCGCCCCCGTCAGGCCGATCGGGGCGGGCCTTGGTGACGCTGTAGGCGGTGTGAGTACTATCAGCCCCCAAAGTTTCAAGTCTCCACGACTTACGGTTTGGTCTGCCCGATCAGTTTTATGTCTGAATGTTGCATCATGGGAAAATTAACAATTACAATAGGTGTTCAGCACTGAAGTGCTTGAACCCCTAATAAGTGGCTAAAAAAGGGCCACAAAAAGGCCTCTAAAAAAAAAACTATAGGGTCTAGGCGCTTGCCGTCTGCGCTGCTGCGTTCCAAAAACTTTATCCAGCCTTCTAACATGTGCCTCGGAGAGGAAAAAGAACGTTTGTTGCCCTTTTAGCTCATTTATCATGGAAATGTGGTGCATTTTTTTTTTTTACCTTTTAAACTGTGACACCCCCACTGATGGCCCGATCTCCATAAAAGTTTGCACGCTTCTTTAGAATAATATGGCGCATGTGCTCAGCTAATTTGGTGAAGCTCTGCTCTTTTCCCCCCATTTTTCAGTCATTTAAATGTCATTTTGCATAGGGTAATACAGAGGCCTTCTCACCTTTATGACAGTTAAAGCGCCACCAATGGCCCGACGTCCATGAAAGTTTTCAAGCTTCTTCAGGATCACGTGACGCATGCGCATGCCCGATTTTGTGAGCTTGTATGCAAATCAGACAGCAAGATGGCCGCTTTCAGCCATTTCATGTGTTTTTTCCATAGAAATACATCATTTTGACACCCTTTTAACAGTTATAGCGCCACCAAGTGGCCAGTCGCTGCGCCCTTTTTCACGTGACCACAGAATGAGCTCGTACATGCGTGTGCTGAGTTTGGTGCAAAAATCTCGTTCCGTTCACGAGTTATAGCCAATTAAGCAAAATGGGCTCCTCCCACTTCGAACATTTTGGCGGCCCTTAGGGACCGTGAAGCGAAATTTACACTTTTTTTTGATAATTATTGACAATCAGACTCCAGAGAATCTTGCCGCACTGGTTTGGTTCCGGTCGGGCCAAAAACCTAGGACTAGTTCGCGAAAGTAGGTTTTTGGAAAAACCCCAAATACCCTAAAATTTTCCCAGGGTGACGAGCAAATCCGAGGCATGCATCTGGTCCGCCTCGAGCCAAGGATTCCAGCGATATAAGACACTTGAGCCTACGCCTCACGGTTGATGAGTTATGAGCCGTTTCGTACTTTTGCCCGCTGTAGCGCCCCCGTCAGGCCGATCGGGGCGGGCCTTGGTGACGCTGTAGGCGGTGTGAGTACTATCAGCCCCCAAAGTTTCAAGTCTCCACGACTTACGGTTTGGTCTGCCCGATCAGTTTTATGTCTGAATGTTGCATCATGGGAAAATTAACAATTACAATAGGTGTTCAGCACTGAAGTGCTTGAACCCCTAATAAGTGGCTAAAAAAGGGCCACAAAAAGGCCTCTAAAAAAAAAACTATAGGGTCTAGGCGCTTGCCGTCTGCGCTGCTGCGTTCCAAAAACTTTATCCAGCCTTCTAACATGTGCCTCGGAGAGGAAAAAGAACGTTTGTTGCCCTTTTAGCTCATTTATCATGGAAATGTGGTGCATTTTTTTTTTTACCTTTTAAACTGTGACACCCCCACTGATGGCCCGATCTCCATAAAAGTTTGCACGCTTCTTTAGAATAATATGGCGCATGTGCTCAGCTAATTTGGTGAAGCTCTGCTCTTTTCCCCCCATTTTTCAGTCATTTAAATGTCATTTTGCATAGGGTAATACAGAGGCCTTCTCACCTTTATGACAGTTAAAGCGCCACCAATGGCCCGACGTCCATGAAAGTTTTCAAGCTTCTTCAGGATCACGTGACGCATGCGCATGCCCGATTTTGTGAGCTTGTATGCAAATCAGACAGCAAGATGGCCGCTTTCAGCCATTTCATGTGTTTTTTCCATAGAAATACATCATTTTGACACCCTTTTAACAGTTATAGCGCCACCAAGTGGCCAGTCGCTGCGCCCTTTTTCACGTGACCACAGAATGAGCTCGTACATGCGTGTGCTGAGTTTGGTGCAAAAATCTCGTTCCGTTCACGAGTTATAGCCAATTAAGCAAAATGGGCTCCTCCCACTTCGAACATTTTGGCGGCCCTTAGGGACCGTGAAGCGAAATTTACACTTTTTTTTGATAATTATTGACAATCAGACTCCAGAGAATCTTGCCGCACTGGTTTGGTTCCGGTCGGGCCAAAAACCTAGGACTAGTTCGCGAAAGTAGGTTTTTGGAAAAACCCCAAATACCCTAAAATTTTCCCAGGGTGACGAGCAAATCCGAGGCATGCATCTGGTCCGCCTCGAGCCAAGGATTCCAGCGATATAAGACACTTGAGCCTACGCCTCACGGTTGATGAGTTATGAGCCGTTTCGTACTTTTGCCCGCTGTAGCGCCCCCGTCAGGCCGATCGGGGCGGGCCTTGGTGACGCTGTAGGCGGTGTGAGTACTATCAGCCCCCAAAGTTTCAAGTCTCCACGACTTACGGTTTGGTCTGCCCGATCAGTTTTATGTCTGAATGTTGCATCATGGGAAAATTAACAATTACAATAGGTGTTCAGCACTGAAGTGCTTGAACCCCTAATAAGTGGCTAAAAAAGGGCCACAAAAAGGCCTCTAAAAAAAAAACTATAGGGTCTAGGCGCTTGCCGTCTGCGCTGCTGCGTTCCAAAAACTTTATCCAGCCTTCTAACATGTGCCTCGGAGAGGAAAAAGAACGTTTGTTGCCCTTTTAGCTCATTTATCATGGAAATGTGGTGCATTTTTTTTTTTACCTTTTAAACTGTGACACCCCCACTGATGGCCCGATCTCCATAAAAGTTTGCACGCTTCTTTAGAATAATATGGCGCATGTGCTCAGCTAATTTGGTGAAGCTCTGCTCTTTTCCCCCCATTTTTCAGTCATTTAAATGTCATTTTGCATAGGGTAATACAGAGGCCTTCTCACCTTTATGACAGTTAAAGCGCCACCAATGGCCCGACGTCCATGAAAGTTTTCAAGCTTCTTCAGGATCACGTGACGCATGCGCATGCCCGATTTTGTGAGCTTGTATGCAAATCAGACAGCAAGATGGCCGCTTTCAGCCATTTCATGTGTTTTTTCAATAGAAATACATCATTTTGACACCCTTTTAACAGTTATAGCGCCACCAAGTGGCCAGTCGCTGCGCCCTTTTTCACGTGACCACAGAATGAGCTCGTCCATGCGTGTGCTGAGTTTGGTGCAAAAATCTCGTTCCGTTCACGAGTTATAGCCAATTAAGCAAAATGGGCTCCTCCCACTTCGAACATTTTGGCGGCCCTTAGGGACCGTGAAGCGAAATTTACACTTTTTTTTGATAATTATTGACAATCAGACTCCAGAGAATCTTGCCGCACTGGTTTGGTTCCGGTCGGGCCAAAAACCTAGGACTAGTTCGCGAAAGTAGGTTTTTGGAAAAACCCCAAATACCCTAAAATTTTCCCAGGGTGACGAGCAAATCCGAGGCATGCATCTGGTCCGCCTCGAGCCAAGGATTCCAGCGATATAAGACACTTGAGCCTACGCCTCACGGTTGATGAGTTATGAGCCGTTTCGTACTTTTGCCCGCTGTAGCGCCCCCGTCAGGCCGATCGGGGCGGGCCTTGGTGACGCTGTAGGCGGTGTGAGTACTATCAGCCCCCAAAGTTTCAAGTCTCCACGACTTACGGTTTGGTCTGCCCGATCAGTTTTATGTCTGAATGTTGCATCATGGGAAAATTAACAATTACAATAGGTGTTCAGCACTGAAGTGCTTGAACCCCTAATAAGTGGCTAAAAAAGGGCCACAAAAAGGCCTCTAAAAAAAAAATTATAGGGTCTAGGCGCTTGCCGTCTGCGCTGCTGCGTTCCAAAAACTTTATCCAGCCTTCTAACATGTGCCTCGGAGAGGAAAAAGAACGTTTGTTGCCCTTTTAGCTCATTTATCATGGAAATGTGGTGCATTTTTTTTTTTACCTTTTAAACTGTGACACCCCCACTGATGGCCCGATCTCCATAAAAGTTTGCATGCTTCTTTAGAATAATATGGCGCATGTGCTCAGCTAATTTGGTGAAGCTCTGCTCTTTTCCCCCCATTTTTCAGTCATTTAAATGTCATTTTGCATAGGGTAATACAGAGGCCTTCTCACCTTTATGACAGTTAAAGCGCCACCAATGGCCCGACGTCCATGAAAGTTTTCAAGCTTCTTCAGGATCACGTGACGCATGCGCATGCCCGATTTTGTGAGCTTGTATGCAAATCAGACAGCAAGATGGCCGCTTTCAGCCATTTCATGTGTTTTTTCCATAGAAATACATCATTTTGACACCCTTTTAACAGTTATAGCGCCACCAAGTGGCCAGTCGCTGCGCCCTTTTTCACGTGACCACAGAATGAGCTCGTACATGCGTGTGCTGAGTTTGGTGCAAAAATCTCGTTCCGTTCACGAGTTATAGCCAATTAAGCAAAATGGGCTCCTCCCACTTCGAACATTTTGGCGGCCCTTAGGGACCGTGAAGCGAAATTTACACTTTTTTTTGATAATTATTGACAATCAGACTCCAGAGAATCTTGCCGCACTGGTTTGGTTCCGGTCGGGCCAAAAACCTAGGACTAGTTCGCGAAAGTAGGTTTTTGGAAAAACCCCAAATACCCTAAAATTTTCCCAGGGTGACGAGCAAATCCGAGGCATGCATCTGGTCCGCCTCGAGCCAAGGATTCCAGCGATATAAGACACTTGAGCCTACGCCTCACGGTTGATGAGTTATGAGCCGTTTCGTACTTTTGCCCGCTGTAGCGCCCCCGTCAGGCCGATCGGGGCGGGCCTTGGTGACGCTGTAGGCGGTGTGAGTACTATCAGCCCCCAAAGTTTCAAGTCTCCACGACTTACGGTTTGGTCTGCCCGATCAGTTTTATGTCTGAATGTTGCATCATGGGAAAATTAACAATTACAATAGGTGTTCAGCACTGAAGTGCTTGAACCCCTAATAAGTGGCTAAAAAAGGGCCACAAAAAGGCCTCTAAAAAAAAAACTATAGGGTCTAGGCGCTTGCCGTCTGCGCTGCTGCGTTCCAAAAACTTTATCCAGCCTTCTAACATGTGCCTCGGAGAGGAAAAAGAACGTTTGTTGCCCTTTTAGCTCATTTATCATGGAAATGTGGTGCATTTTTTTTTTTACCTTTTAAACTGTGACACCCCCACTGATGGCCCGATCTCCATAAAAGTTTGCACGCTTCTTTAGAATAATATGGCGCATGTGCTCAGCTAATTTGGTGAAGCTCTGCTCTTTTCCCCCCATTTTTCAGTCATTTAAATGTCATTTTGCATAGGGTAATACAGAGGCCTTCTCACCTTTATGACAGTTAAAGCGCCACCAATGGCCCGACGTCCATGAAAGTTTTCAAGCTTCTTCAGGATCACGTGACGCATGCGCATGCCCGATTTTGTGAGCTTGTATGCAAATCAGACAGCAAGATGGCCGCTTTCAGCCATTTCATGTGTTTTTTCCATAGAAATACATCATTTTGACACCCTTTTAACAGTTATAGCGCCACCAAGTGGCCAGTCGCTGCGCCCTTTTTCACGTGACCACAGAATGAGCTCGTACATGCGTGTGCTGAGTTTGGTGCAAAAATCTCGTTCCGTTCACGAGTTATAGCCAATTAAGCAAAATGGGCTCCTCCCACTTCGAACATTTTGGCGGCCCTTAGGGACCGTGAAGCGAAATTTACACTTTTTTTTGATAATTATTGACAATCAGACTCCAGAGAATCTTGCCGCACTGGTTTGGTTCCGGTCGGGCCAAAAACCTAGGACTAGTTCGCGAAAGTAGGTTTTTGGAAAAACCCCAAATACCCTAAAATTTTCCCAGGGTGACGAGCAAATCCGAGGCATGCATCTGGTCCGCCTCGAGCCAAGGATTCCAGCGATATAAGACACTTGAGCCTACGCCTCACGGTTGATGAGTTATGAGCCGTTTCGTACTTTTGCCCGCTGTAGCGCCCCCGTCAGGCCGATCGGGGCGGGCCTTGGTGACGCTGTAGGCGGTGTGAGTACTATCAGCCCCCAAAGTTTCAAGTCTCCACGACTTACGGTTTGGTCTGCCCGATCAGTTTTATGTCTGAATGTTGCATCATGGGAAAATTAACAATTACAATAGGTGTTCAGCACTGAAGTGCTTGAACCCCTAATAAGTGGCTAAAAAAGGGCCACAAAAAGGCCTCTAAAAAAAAAACTATAGGGTCTAGGCGCTTGCCGTCTGCGCTGCTGCGTTCCAAAAACTTTATCCAGCCTTCTAACATGTGCCTCGGAGAGGAAAAAGAACGTTTGTTGCCCTTTTAGCTCATTTATCATGGAAATGTGGTGCATTTTTTTTTTTACCTTTTAAACTGTGACACCCCCACTGATGGCCCGATCTCCATAAAAGTTTGCACGCTTCTTTAGAATAATATGGCGCATGTGCTCAGCTAATTTGGTGAAGCTCTGCTCTTTTCCCCCCATTTTTCAGTCATTTAAATGTCATTTTGCATAGGGTAATACAGAGGCCTTCTCACCTTTATGACAGTTAAAGCGCCACCAATGGCCCGACGTCCATGAAAGTTTTCAAGCTTCTTCAGGATCACGTGACGCATGCGCATGCCCGATTTTGTGAGCTTGTATGCAAATCAGACAGCAAGATGGCCGCTTTCAGCCATTTCATGTGTTTTTTCCATAGAAATACATCATTTTGACACCCTTTTAACAGTTATAGCGCCACCAAGTGGCCAGTCGCTGCGCCCTTTTTCACGTGACCACAGAATGAGCTCGTCCATGCGTGTGCTGAGTTTGGTGCAAAAATCTCGTTCCGTTCACGAGTTATAGCCAATTAAGCAAAATGGGCTCCTCCCACTTCGAACATTTTGGCGGCCCTTAGGGACCGTGAAGCGAAATTTACACTTTTTTTTGATAATTATTGACAATCAGACTCCAGAGAATCTTGCCGCACTGGTTTGGTTCCGGTCGGGCCAAAAACCTAGGACTAGTTCGCGAAAGTAGGTTTTTGGAAAAACCCCAAATACCCTAAAATTTTCCCAGGGTGACGAGCAAATCCGAGGCATGCATCTGGTCCGCCTCGAGCCAAGGATTCCAGCGATATAAGACACTTGAGCCTACGCCTCACGGTTGATGAGTTATGAGCCGTTTCGTACTTTTGCCCGCTGTAGCGCCCCCGTCAGGCCGATCGGGGCGGGCCTTGGTGACGCTGTAGGCGGTGTGAGTACTATCAGCCCCCAAAGTTTCAAGTCTCCACGACTTACGGTTTGGTCTGCCCGATCAGTTTTATGTCTGAATGTTGCATCATGGGAAAATTAACAATTACAATAGGTGTTCAGCACTGAAGTGCTTGAACCCCTAATAAGTGGCTAAAAAAGGGCCACAAAAAGGCCTCTAAAAAAAAAATTATAGGGTCTAGGCGCTTGCCGTCTGCGCTGCTGCGTTCCAAAAACTTTATCCAGCCTTCTAACATGTGCCTCGGAGAGGAAAAAGAACGTTTGTTGCCCTTTTAGCTCATTTATCATGGAAATGTGGTGCATTTTTTTTTTTACCTTTTAAACTGTGACACCCCCACTGATGGCCCGATCTCCATAAAAGTTTGCATGCTTCTTTAGAATAATATGGCGCATGTGCTCAGCTAATTTGGTGAAGCTCTGCTCTTTTCCCCCCATTTTTCAGTCATTTAAATGTCATTTTGCATAGGGTAATACAGAGGCCTTCTCACCTTTATGACAGTTAAAGCGCCACCAATGGCCCGACGTCCATGAAAGTTTTCAAGCTTCTTCAGGATCACGTGACGCATGCGCATGCCCGATTTTGTGAGCTTGTATGCAAATCAGACAGCAAGATGGCCGCTTTCAGCCATTTCATGTGTTTTTTCCATAGAAATACATCATTTTGACACCCTTTTAACAGTTATAGCGCCACCAAGTGGCCAGTCGCTGCGCCCTTTTTCACGTGACCACAGAATGAGCTCGTACATGCGTGTGCTGAGTTTGGTGCAAAAATCTCGTTCCGTTCACGAGTTATAGCCAATTAAGCAAAATGGGCTCCTCCCACTTCGAACATTTTGGCGGCCCTTAGGGACCGTGAAGCGAAATTTACACTTTTTTTTGATAATTATTGACAATCAGACTCCAGAGAATCTTGCCGCACTGGTTTGGTTCCGGTCGGGCCAAAAACCTAGGACTAGTTCGCGAAAGTAGGTTTTTGGAAAAACCCCAAATACCCTAAAATTTTCCCAGGGTGACGAGCAAATCCGAGGCATGCATCTGGTCCGCCTCGAGCCAAGGATTCCAGCGATATAAGACACTTGAGCCTACGCCTCACGGTTGATGAGTTATGAGCCGTTTCGTACTTTTGCCCGCTGTAGCGCCCCCGTCAGGCCGATCGGGGCGGGCCTTGGTGACGCTGTAGGCGGTGTGAGTACTATCAGCCCCCAAAGTTTCAAGTCTCCACGACTTACGGTTTGGTCTGCCCGATCAGTTTTATGTCTGAATGTTGCATCATGGGAAAATTAACAATTACAATAGGTGTTCAGCACTGAAGTGCTTGAACCCCTAATAAGTGGCTAAAAAAGGGCCACAAAAAGGCCTCTAAAAAAAAAACTATAGGGTCTAGGCGCTTGCCGTCTGCGCTGCTGCGTTCCAAAAACTTTATCCAGCCTTCTAACATGTGCCTCGGAGAGGAAAAAGAACGTTTGTTGCCCTTTTAGCTCATTTATCATGGAAATGTGGTGCATTTTTTTTTTTACCTTTTAAACTGTGACACCCCCACTGATGGCCCGATCTCCATAAAAGTTTGCACGCTTCTTTAGAATAATATGGCGCATGTGCTCAGCTAATTTGGTGAAGCTCTGCTCTTTTCCCCCCATTTTTCAGTCATTTAAATGTCATTTTGCATAGGGTAATACAGAGGCCTTCTCACCTTTATGACAGTTAAAGCGCCACCAATGGCCCGACGTCCATGAAAGTTTTCAAGCTTCTTCAGGATCACGTGACGCATGCGCATGCCCGATTTTGTGAGCTTGTATGCAAATCAGACAGCAAGATGGCCGCTTTCAGCCATTTCATGTGTTTTTTCCATAGAAATACATCATTTTGACACCCTTTTAACAGTTATAGCGCCACCAAGTGGCCAGTCGCTGCGCCCTTTTTCACGTGACCACAGAATGAGCTCGTCCATGCGTGTGCTGAGTTTGGTGCAAAAATCTCGTTCCGTTCACGAGTTATAGCCAATTAAGCAAAATGGGCTCCTCCCACTTCGAACATTTTGGCGGCCCTTAGGGACCGTGAAGCGAAATTTACACTTTTTTTTGATAATTATTGACAATCAGACTCCAGAGAATCTTGCCGCACTGGTTTGGTTCCGGTCGGGCCAAAAACCTAGGACTAGTTCGCGAAAGTAGGTTTTTGGAAAAACCCCAAATACCCTAAAATTTTCCCAGGGTGACGAGCAAATCCGAGGCATGCATCTGGTCCGCCTCGAGCCAAGGATTCCAGCGATATAAGACACTTGAGCCTACGCCTCACGGTTGATGAGTTATGAGCCGTTTCGTACTTTTGCCCGCTGTAGCGCCCCCGTCAGGCCGATCGGGGCGGGCCTTGGTGACGCTGTAGGCGGTGTGAGTACTATCAGCCCCCAAAGTTTCAAGTCTCCACGACTTACGGTTTGGTCTGCCCGATCAGTTTTATGTCTGAATGTTGCATCATGGGAAAATTAACAATTACAATAGGTGTTCAGCACTGAAGTGCTTGAACCCCTAATAAGTGGCTAAAAAAGGGCCACAAAAAGGCCTCTAAAAAAAAAACTATAGGGTCTAGGCGCTTGCCGTCTGCGCTGCTGCGTTCCAAAAACTTTATCCAGCCTTCTAACATGTGCCTCGGAGAGGAAAAAGAACGTTTGTTGCCCTTTTAGCTCATTTATCATGGAAATGTGGTGCATTTTTTTTTTTACCTTTTAAACTGTGACACCCCCACTGATGGCCCGATCTCCATAAAAGTTTGCACGCTTCTTTAGAATAATATGGCGCATGTGCTCAGCTAATTTGGTGAAGCTCTGCTCTTTTCCCCCCATTTTTCAGTCATTTAAATGTCATTTTGCATAGGGTAATACAGAGGCCTTCTCACCTTTATGACAGTTAAAGCGCCACCAATGGCCCGACGTCCATGAAAGTTTTCAAGCTTCTTCAGGATCACGTGACGCATGCGCATGCCCGATTTTGTGAGCTTGTATGCAAATCAGACAGCAAGATGGCCGCTTTCAGCCATTTCATGTGTTTTTTCCATAGAAATACATCATTTTGACACCCTTTTAACAGTTATAGCGCCACCAAGTGGCCAGTCGCTGCGCCCTTTTTCACGTGACCACAGAATGAGCTCGTACATGCGTGTGCTGAGTTTGGTGCAAAAATCTCGTTCCGTTCACGAGTTATAGCCAATTAAGCAAAATGGGCTCCTCCCACTTCGAACATTTTGGCGGCCCTTAGGGACCGTGAAGCGAAATTTACACTTTTTTTTGATAATTATTGACAATCAGACTCCAGAGAATCTTGCCGCACTGGTTTGGTTCCGGTCGGGCCAAAAACCTAGGACTAGTTCGCGAAAGTAGGTTTTTGGAAAAACCCCAAATACCCTAAAATTTTCCCAGGGTGACGAGCAAATCCGAGGCATGCATCTGGTCCGCCTCGAGCCAAGGATTCCAGCGATATAAGACACTTGAGCCTACGCCTCACGGTTGATGAGTTATGAGCCGTTTCGTACTTTTGCCCGCTGTAGCGCCCCCGTCAGGCCGATCGGGGCGGGCCTTGGTGACGCTGTAGGCGGTGTGAGTACTATCAGCCCCCAAAGTTTCAAGTCTCCACGACTTACGGTTTGGTCTGCCCGATCAGTTTTATGTCTGAATGTTGCATCATGGGAAAATTAACAATTACAATAGGTGTTCAGCACTGAAGTGCTTGAACCCCTAATAAGTGGCTAAAAAAGGGCCACAAAAAGGCCTCTAAAAAAAAAACTATAGGGTCTAGGCGCTTGCCGTCTGCGCTGCTGCGTTCCAAAAACTTTATCCAGCCTTCTAACATGTGCCTCGGAGAGGAAAAAGAACGTTTGTTGCCCTTTTAGCTCATTTATCATGGAAATGTGGTGCATTTTTTTTTTTACCTTTTAAACTGTGACACCCCCACTGATGGCCCGATCTCCATAAAAGTTTGCACGCTTCTTTAGAATAATATGGCGCATGTGCTCAGCTAATTTGGTGAAGCTCTGCTCTTTTCCCCCCATTTTTCAGTCATTTAAATGTCATTTTGCAAAGGGTAATACAGAGGCCTTCTCACCTTTATGACAGTTAAAGCGCCACCAATGGCCCGACGTCCATGAAAGTTTTCAAGCTTCTTCAGGATCACGTGACGCATGCGCATGCCCGATTTTGTGAGCTTGTATGCAAATCAGACAGCAAGATGGCCGCTTTCAGCCATTTCATGTGTTTTTTCCATAGAAATACATCATTTTGACACCCTTTTAACAGTTATAGCGCCACCAAGTGGCCAGTCGCTGCGCCCTTTTTCACGTGACCACAGAATGAGCTCGTCCATGCGTGTGCTGAGTTTGGTGCAAAAATCTCGTTCCGTTCACGAGTTATAGCCAATTAAGCAAAATGGGCTCCTCCCACTTCGAACATTTTGGCGGCCCTTAGGGACCGTGAAGCGAAATTTACACTTTTTTTTGATAATTATTGACAATCAGACTCCAGAGAATCTTGCCGCACTGGTTTGGTTCCGGTCGGGCCAAAAACCTAGGACTAGTTCGCGAAAGTAGGTTTTTGGAAAAACCCCAAATACCCTAAAATTTTCCCAGGGTGACGAGCAAATCCGAGGCATGCATCTGGTCCGCCTCGAGCCAAGGATTCCAGCGATATAAGACACTTGAGCCTACGCCTCACGGTTGATGAGTTATGAGCCGTTTCGTACTTTTGCCCGCTGTAGCGCCCCCGTCAGGCCGATCGGGGCGGGCCTTGGTGACGCTGTAGGCGGTGTGAGTACTATCAGCCCCCAAAGTTTCAAGTCTCCACGACTTACGGTTTGGTCTGCCCGATCAGTTTTATGTCTGAATGTTGCATCATGGGAAAATTAACAATTACAATAGGTGTTCAGCACTGAAGTGCTTGAACCCCTAATAAGTGGCTAAAAAAGGGCCACAAAAAGGCCTCTAAAAAAAAAATTATAGGGTCTAGGCGCTTGCCGTCTGCGCTGCTGCGTTCCAAAAACTTTATCCAGCCTTCTAACATGTGCCTCGGAGAGGAAAAAGAACGTTTGTTGCCCTTTTAGCTCATTTATCATGGAAATGTGGTGCATTTTTTTTTTTACCTTTTAAACTGTGACACCCCCACTGATGGCCCGATCTCCATAAAAGTTTGCATGCTTCTTTAGAATAATATGGCGCATGTGCTCAGCTAATTTGGTGAAGCTCTGCTCTTTTCCCCCCATTTTTCAGTCATTTAAATGTCATTTTGCATAGGGTAATACAGAGGCCTTCTCACCTTTATGACAGTTAAAGCGCCACCAATGGCCCGACGTCCATGAAAGTTTTCAAGCTTCTTCAGGATCACGTGACGCATGCGCATGCCCGATTTTGTGAGCTTGTATGCAAATCAGACAGCAAGATGGCCGCTTTCAGCCATTTCATGTGTTTTTTCCATAGAAATACATCATTTTGACACCATAGCGCCACCAAGTGGCCAGTCGCTGCGCCCTTTTTCACGTGACCACAGAATGAGCTCGTACATGCGTGTGCTGAGTTTGGTGCAAAAATCTCGTTCCGTTCACGAGTTATAGCCAATTAAGCAAAATGGGCTCCTCCCACTTCTAACATTTTGGCGGCCCTTAGGGACCGTGAAGCGAAATTTACACTTTTTTTTGATAATTATTGACAATCAGACTCCAGAGAATCTTGCCGCACTGGTTTGGTTCCGGTCGGGCCAAAAACCTAGGACTAGTTCGCGAAAGTAGGTTTTTGGAAAAACCCCAAATACCCTAAAATTTTCCCAGGGTGACGAGCAAATCCGAGGCATGCATCTGGTCCGCCTCGAGCCAAGGATTCCAGCGATATAAGACACTTGAGCCTACGCCTCACGATTGATGAGTTATGAGCCGTTTCGTACTTTTGCCCGCTGTAGCGCCCCCGTCAGGCCGATCGGGGCGGGCCTTGGTGACGCTGTAGGCGGTGTGAGTACTATCAGCCCCCAAAGTTTCAAGTCTCCACGACTTACGGTTTGGTCTGCCCGATCAGTTTTATGTCTGAATGTTGCATCATGGGAAAATTAACAATTACAATAGGTGTTCAGCACTGAAGTGCTTGAACCCCTAATAAGTGGCTAAAAAAGGGCCACAAAAAGGCCTCTAAAAAAAAAACTATAGGGTCTAGGCGCTTGCCGTCTGCGCTGCTGCGTTCCAAAAACTTTATCCAGCCTTCTAACATGTGCCTCGGAGAGGAAAAAGAACGTTTGTTGCCCTTTTAGCTCATTTATCATGGAAATGTGGTGCATTTTTTTTTTTTACCTTTTAAACTGTGACACCCCCACTGATGGCCCGATCTCCATAAAAGTTTGCACGCTTCTTTAGAATAATATGGCGCATGTGCTCAGCTAATTTGGTGAAGCTCTGCTCTTTTCCCCCCATTTTTCAGTCATTTAAATGTCATTTTGCATAGGGTAATACAGAGGCCTTCTCACCTTTATGACAGTTAAAGCGCCACCAATGGCCCGACGTCCATGAAAGTTTTCAAGCTTCTTCAGGATCACGTGACGCATGCGCATGCCCGATTTTGTGAGCTTGTATGCAAATCAGACAGCAAGATGGCCGCTTTCAGCCATTTCATGTGTTTTTTCCATAGAAATACATCATTTTGACACCATAGCGCCACCAAGTGGCCAGTCGCTGCGCCCTTTTTCACGTGACCACAGAATGAGCTCGTACATGCGTGTGCTGAGTTTGGTGCAAAAATCTCGTTCCGTTCACGAGTTATAGCCAATTAAGCAAAATGGGCTCCTCCCACTTCTAACATTTTGGCGGCCCTTAGGGACCGTGAAGCGAAATTTACACTTTTTTTTGATAATTATTGACAATCAGACTCCAGAGAATCTTGCCGCACTGGTTTGGTTCCGGTCGGGCCAAAAACCTAGGACTAGTTCGCGAAAGTAGGTTTTTGGAAAAACCCCAAATACCCTAAAATTTTCCCAGGGTGACGAGCAAATCCGAGGCATGCATCTGGTCCGCCTCGAGCCAAGGATTCCAGCGATATAAGACACTTGAGCCTACGCCTCACGATTGATGAGTTATGAGCCGTTTCGTACTTTTGCCCGCTGTAGCGCCCCCGTCAGGCCGATCGGGGCGGGCCTTGGTGACGCTGTAGGCGGTGTGAGTACTATCAGCCCCCAAAGTTTCAAGTCTCCACGACTTACGGTTTGGTCTGCCCGATCAGTTTTATGTCTGAATGTTGCATCATGGGAAAATTAACAATTACAATAGGTGTTCAGCACTGAAGTGCTTGAACCCCTAATAAGTGGCTAAAAAAGGGCCACAAAAAGGCCTCTAAAAAAAAAACTATAGGGTCTAGGCGCTTGCCGTCTGCGCTGCTGCGTTCCAAAAACTTTATCCAGCCTTCTAACATGTGCCTCGGAGAGGAAAAAGAACGTTTGTTGCCCTTTTAGCTCATTTATCATGGAAATGTGGTGCATTTTTTTTTTTTACCTTTTAAACTGTGACACCCCCACTGATGGCCCGATCTCCATAAAAGTTTGCACGCTTCTTTAGAATAATATGGCGCATGTGCTCAGCTAATTTGGTGAAGCTCTGCTCTTTTCCCCCCATTTTTCAGTCATTTAAATGTCATTTTGCATAGGGTAATACAGAGGCCTTCTCACCTTTATGACAGTTAAAGCGCCACCAATGGCCCGACGTCCATGAAAGTTTTCAAGCTTCTTCAGGATCACGTGACGCATGCGCATGCCCGATTTTGTGAGCTTGTATGCAAATCAGACAGCAAGATGGCCGCTTTCAGCCATTTCATGTGTTTTTTCCATAGAAATACATCATTTTGACACCATAGCGCCACCAAGTGGCCAGTCGCTGCGCCCTTTTTCACGTGACCACAGAATGAGCTCGTACATGCGTGTGCTGAGTTTGGTGCAAAAATCTCGTTCCGTTCACGAGTTATAGCCAATTAAGCAAAATGGGCTCCTCCCACTTCGAACATTTTGGCGGCCCTTAGGGACCGTGAAGCGAAATTTACACTTTTTTTTGATAATTATTGACAATCAGACTCCAGAGAATCTTGCCGCACTGGTTTGGTTCCGGTCGGGCCAAAAACCTAGGACTAGTTCGCGAAAGTAGGTTTTTGGAAAAACCCCAAATACCCTAAAATTTTCCCAGGGTGACGAGCAAATCCGAGGCATGCATCTGGTCCGCCTCGAGCCAAGGATTCCAGCGATATAAGACACTTGAGCCTACGCCTCACGATTGATGAGTTATGAGCCGTTTCGTACTTTTGCCCGCTGTAGCGCCCCCGTCAGGCCGATCGGGGCGGGCCTTGGTGACGCTGTAGGCGGTGTGAGTACTATCAGCCCCCAAAGTTTCAAGTCTCCACGACTTACGGTTTGGTCTGCCCGATCAGTTTTATGTCTGAATGTTGCATCATGGGAAAATTAACAATTACAATAGGTGTTCAGCACTGAAGTGCTTGAACCCCTAATAAGTGGCTAAAAAAGGGCCACAAAAAGGCCTCTAAAAAAAAAACTATAGGGTCTAGGCGCTTGCCGTCTGCGCTGCTGCGTTCCAAAAACTTTATCCAGCCTTCTAACATGTGCCTCGGAGAGGAAAAAGAACGTTTGTTGCCCTTTTAGCTCATTTATCATGGAAATGTGGTGCATTTTTTTTTTTTACCTTTTAAACTGTGACACCCCCACTGATGGCCCGATCTCCATAAAAGTTTGCACGCTTCTTTAGAATAATATGGCGCATGTGCTCAGCTAATTTGGTGAAGCTCTGCTCTTTTCCCCCCATTTTTCAGTCATTTAAATGTCATTTTGCATAGGGTAATACAGAGGCCTTCTCACCTTTATGACAGTTAAAGCGCCACCAATGGCCCGACGTCCATGAAAGTTTTCAAGCTTCTTCAGGATCACGTGACGCATGCGCATGCCCGATTTTGTGAGCTTGTATGCAAATCAGACAGCAAGATGGCCGCTTTCAGCCATTTCATGTGTTTTTTCCATAGAAATACATCATTTTGACACCATAGCGCCACCAAGTGGCCAGTCGCTGCGCCCTTTTTCACGTGACCACAGAATGAGCTCGTACATGCGTGTGCTGAGTTTGGTGCAAAAATCTCGTTCCGTTCACGAGTTATAGCCAATTAAGCAAAATGGGCTCCTCCCACTTCTAACATTTTGGCGGCCCTTAGGGACCGTGAAGCGAAATTTACACTTTTTTTTGATAATTATTGACAATCAGACTCCAGAGAATCTTGCCGCACTGGTTTGGTTCCGGTCGGGCCAAAAACCTAGGACTAGTTCGCGAAAGTAGGTTTTTGGAAAAACCCCAAATACCCTAAAATTTTCCCAGGGTGACGAGCAAATCCGAGGCATGCATCTGGTCCGCCTCGAGCCAAGGATTCCAGCGATATAAGACACTTGAGCCTACGCCTCACGATTGATGAGTTATGAGCCGTTTCGTACTTTTGCCCGCTGTAGCGCCCCCGTCAGGCCGATCGGGGCGGGCCTTGGTGACGCTGTAGGCGGTGTGAGTACTATCAGCCCCCAAAGTTTCAAGTCTCCACGACTTACGGTTTGGTCTGCCCGATCAGTTTTATGTCTGAATGTTGCATCATGGGAAAATTAACAATTACAATAGGTGTTCAGCACTGAAGTGCTTGAACCCCTAATAAGTGGCTAAAAAAGGGCCACAAAAAGGCCTCTAAAAAAAAAACTATAGGGTCTAGGCGCTTGCCGTCTGCGCTGCTGCGTTCCAAAAACTTTATCCAGCCTTCTAACATGTGCCTCGGAGAGGAAAAAGAACGTTTGTTGCCCTTTTAGCTCATTTATCATGGAAATGTGGTGCATTTTTTTTTTTTACCTTTTAAACTGTGACACCCCCACTGATGGCCCGATCTCCATAAAAGTTTGCACGCTTCTTTAGAATAATATGGCGCATGTGCTCAGCTAATTTGGTGAAGCTCTGCTCTTTTCCCCCCATTTTTCAGTCATTTAAATGTCATTTTGCATAGGGTAATACAGAGGCCTTCTCACCTTTATGACAGTTAAAGCGCCACCAATGGCCCGACGTCCATGAAAGTTTTCAAGCTTCTTCAGGATCACGTGACGCATGCGCATGCCCGATTTTGTGAGCTTGTATGCAAATCAGACAGCAAGATGGCCGCTTTCAGCCATTTCATGTGTTTTTTCCATAGAAATACATCATTTTGACACCATAGCGCCACCAAGTGGCCAGTCGCTGCGCCCTTTTTCACGTGACCACAGAATGAGCTCGTACATGCGTGTGCTGAGTTTGGTGCAAAAATCTCGTTCCGTTCACGAGTTATAGCCAATTAAGCAAAATGGGCTCCTCCCACTTCGAACATTTTGGCGGCCCTTAGGGACCGTGAAGCGAAATTTACACTTTTTTTTGATAATTATTGACAATCAGACTCCAGAGAATCTTGCCGCACTGGTTTGGTTCCGGTCGGGCCAAAAACCTAGGACTAGTTCGCGAAAGTAGGTTTTTGGAAAAACCCCAAATACCCTAAAATTTTCCCAGGGTGACGAGCAAATCCGAGGCATGCATCTGGTCCGCCTCGAGCCAAGGATTCCAGCGATATAAGACACTTGAGCCTACGCCTCACGGTTGATGAGTTATGAGCCGTTTCGTACTTTTGCCCGCTGTAGCGCCCCCGTCAGGCCGATCGGGGCGGGCCTTGGTGACGCTGTAGGCGGTGTGAGTACTATCAGCCCCCAAAGTTTCAAGTCTCCACGACTTACGGTTTGGTCTGCCCGATCAGTTTTATGTCTGAATGTTGCATCATGGGAAAATTAACAATTACAATAGGTGTTCAGCACTGAAGTGCTTGAACCCCTAATAAGTGGCTAAAAAAGGGCCACAAAAAGGCCTCTAAAAAAAAAACTATAGGGTCTAGGCGCTTGCCGTCTGCGCTGCTGCGTTCCAAAAACTTTATCCAGCCTTCTAACATGTGCCTCGGAGAGGAAAAAGAACGTTTGTTGCCCTTTTAGCTCATTTATCATGGAAATGTGGTGCATTTTTTTTTTTACCTTTTAAACTGTGACACCCCCACTGATGGCCCGATCTCCATAAAAGTTTGCACGCTTCTTTAGAATAATATGGCGCATGTGCTCAGCTAATTTGGTGAAGCTCTGCTCTTTTCCCCCCATTTTTCAGTCATTTAAATGTCATTTTGCATAGGGTAATACAGAGGCCTTCTCACCTTTATGACAGTTAAAGCGCCACCAATGGCCCGACGTCCATGAAAGTTTTCAAGCTTCTTCAGGATCACGTGACGCATGCGCATGCCCGATTTTGTGAGCTTGTATGCAAATCAGACAGCAAGATGGCCGCTTTCAGCCATTTCATGTGTTTTTTCCATAGAAATACATCATTTTGACACCATAGCGCCACCAAGTGGCCAGTCGCTGCGCCCTTTTTCACGTGACCACAGAATGAGCTCGTACATGCGTGTGCTGAGTTTGGTGCAAAAATCTCGTTCCGTTCACGAGTTATAGCCAATTAAGCAAAATGGGCTCCTCCCACTTCTAACATTTTGGCGGCCCTTAGGGACCGTGAAGCGAAATTTACACTTTTTTTTGATAATTATTGACAATCAGACTCCAGAGAATCTTGCCGCACTGGTTTGGTTCCGGTCGGGCCAAAAACCTAGGACTAGTTCGCGAAAGTAGGTTTTTGGAAAAACCCCAAATACCCTAAAATTTTCCCAGGGTGACGAGCAAATCCGAGGCATGCATCTGGTCCGCCTCGAGCCAAGGATTCCAGCGATATAAGACACTTGAGCCTACGCCTCACGATTGATGAGTTATGAGCCGTTTCGTACTTTTGCCCGCTGTAGCGCCCCCGTCAGGCCGATCGGGGCGGGCCTTGGTGACGCTGTAGGCGGTGTGAGTACTATCAGCCCCCAAAGTTTCAAGTCTCCACGACTTACGGTTTGGTCTGCCCGATCAGTTTTATGTCTGAATGTTGCATCATGGGAAAATTAACAATTACAATAGGTGTTCAGCACTGAAGTGCTTGAACCCCTAATAAGTGGCTAAAAAAGGGCCACAAAAAGGCCTCTAAAAAAAAAACTATAGGGTCTAGGCGCTTGCCGTCTGCGCTGCTGCGTTCCAAAAACTTTATCCAGCCTTCTAACATGTGCCTCGGAGAGGAAAAAGAACGTTTGTTGCCCTTTTAGCTCATTTATCATGGAAATGTGGTGCATTTTTTTTTTTTACCTTTTAAACTGTGACACCCCCACTGATGGCCCGATCTCCATAAAAGTTTGCACGCTTCTTTAGAATAATATGGCGCATGTGCTCAGCTAATTTGGTGAAGCTCTGCTCTTTTCCCCCCATTTTTCAGTCATTTAAATGTCATTTTGCATAGGGTAATACAGAGGCCTTCTCACCTTTATGACAGTTAAAGCGCCACCAATGGCCCGACGTCCATGAAAGTTTTCAAGCTT